>NW_017307764.1:285979-286625 GCF_000935625.1 Nanorana parkeri
TGGTGTTGGAGGGTGCTAACCTGTAGAGGTTGGGTTTCCAACGCGATAGGCCCATCAGCCAACTGGGTACCGTCAATGAAACTAACGACAAGAGGGACGGTTTTTGCTAGTGTAGGGACTTTATTGAGTTTTACAAGGTTGGCATCAATGAAGTTGCCGCAGGCCCCCGAGTCGACCATGGCCTCAACGCGGATTCTTGATCGCTCCCACTGTAGGGATAAAGAGACATAGAGGTATTTAATTTGGGGTTTTACAGTGGTCTGTACGTCACAGAAGTGGGGTTCCTTACCATCTGACTTCTTATGAAGGAGGGGGCAGGCTTCCACTGCATGATCTTGGGCAGCACAGTACATACACAACTGGTTCTGGCGTCTCCGGAGTCGTTCACTCTGTGATAGGGGGCCTCGCACAGTTCCGATCTCCATGGGCTCAGCGACAGGTGACGCCAGGGATCGTCGTGGAAGTGGAGTGGGAGCAGGTGCCCTCTCAGCCCTTCTCTCACGCAGGCGACGGTCTATAGCAATACAGCGGTGGATAAGAGCATCCAGAGTGGGAGGCAGGTCGGCTCGTGCGAGTTCATCCTTGAGCGTCTCGGAGAGTCCCAAGCGGAATTGATTTCTCAAGCTAATGTCATTCCACTCCGTCT
>NW_017307764.1:290812-364041 GCF_000935625.1 Nanorana parkeri
TTTATTGTTATTATTCTGCCTTGATTTCGGTCGTCCGTTATATACAATACAAGGTAAATAGAACAGAAAATCGCATACAGCAAATGCAGGAAAACAAAATACACAAGATGACTGAACACACTGTGAAATAAACGTAATAAAATATTTTTACACATTTTATACAACATTCCTTTTAAGCTCCACATTATTTTAGCCACAAGACTGTTGTTACAGTCTAGTAATAACAGAGCCATTTAGCATCCTAATTTTAGATGCCTTTTATTTTTATCACTTAGTTGATCCCATCCAAATTTCATGCATACCTTGAGGCATTCTTGTTGCAAAATATTTAATTACAGTAAAAAAGTTTACAACATTTTTCATATCTTTCATCATCATAATGAGCACACTTGAAGGAGAGTGGAGTGAATTTGGCAAAATTAATATTACTGGGAAATTACTGATTCCTTTCACACGGGCTTTCCGATCAGGTCCAAATTTAACTTTTTCAGGCGGATCTGATCAGAAGCCCAATGTTAGTCTATGGGCAACCGGATCTAAAAGGGCGGGCGTCCAAATACTTCTGGTTACCCGCTACTCCAGCAACGTCGGTAACAACAAACAGATCAGAGTTCTGTTTCACCAGACCTGATCGTGCCAGATAATGGGTAATCGATTCCTCATAAACCACCATAGGTCTAGTAATTTCAGTTTTTAACTCCATCGCAAGATGGAGGAAAAAACTGGACAGACACAGGTGTTCCAATGGTAACATCCGTTCTGATCACGTGCATGGACCCCCTCCCGATCGGACCATGTAAAATCGGCCTTAGTTAAATGAGAATTCAAAAACTCTCAATTTTGCTCATTTAACTCCTTAGGTGACTTTAAAAAAAGTTGGTATCTCCAGTTTACCCAGCTCAGACACCATTTTTTATGGCTTATCCCAGCCTCACACACATGCATGTAGAAAAATGGAAGTCATACTTCAGTGTCCTGATCCCCAGATCAAACTTTTTAAACTAATAATTTAAGGGACAAGAGTCCATCTTCTCTCCAATTAAGATATAAAGATACAATACAAATATTTAAATAGATATTTTTAGACTCTAAAGGTCCCTATAGATGGCTTAAATTTTGGCTGATTCCTGCTGAATCATTTCAAATTAGAGCCATGGGTGGTTCTGCAAGCGCCAACAAAATTTGATACAAAAATTGACTTATCTGGGTGGAGAATTATCGTCCTATCAGATGCAGTCACTTTTCAGTCATTCAGGCAGCCATAGATGCCACGGTTAAAAAACAAACTTTACAGTTGCACGCTTCAGGTTAGATCTTTTATGGTTTACATAGTTACATAGTATTTGAGGTTGAATAAAGACACAGGTCCCATCATGTTCAACCTTTGTGTGTATGCAAGTTACTCTGGATGTGTATGCTTGTGTATGAGTACCCTTGTGTTCTTGTTCCTAACAGAACCTGTACCCCTGAATGTTTTGGTCTCTGAGGAAATTGTCCGAGTGTTTTTTGAAAGATTCAATACTCACAGCTGAGATCACTTCCTGTGGCAGTGAGTTCCAAAGTCTAACCGCCAAACTGTGAAGAAGCCTCTTCGCCCCTTGTGCTGAAATCTTTTCTACGCCAGTTTAAGGTGGTGGCCTCTCGTCCTTGTCATAACTCCAGGTGAGGTCGAACTAGTGATCTATAAAGTGGTAAAATTATAGATTTGTCTCTCGAGTACATTCCCTTTTTAATACAAGACCGTACTCTGCTTGCTTTGGTTACCGCAGCCTGGCATTGCAAGCTATTGTTCAATCTGTGGTCTACTACGACCCCCAGATCTTTTTCCATTTCTGACTTCACTAGTGGAGTACCCATTAATGTGTATTCCGTTTGCCTATTTTTAACCCCAAAGTGCATTACTTTACATTTATCGACATTAAACCTCATCTGCCATATAGTTGCCCTCTCCTCTATTTTATCCAGGTCCTCCTGCAATGTTTTACTTTCCAAGTCCGTGTCTATTACCCTCCCAATTTTAGTATCATCAGGAAACACGGAAACCTGACTATTTACGCCCTCCCAGATATCGTTAATAAACAGGTTGAATAGTATGGGGCCTAGCACAGAACCCTGGGGCACACCACTCATGACCCTGGACCAATCTGAAAAAGAGCCATTTATTGATACTCTCTGGACACCTTCCTGTAGCCAGTTCTCTATCCATATACACACCATTTCATCTATGCCCATAGACCTTGGGTAACTGCTCTTCATATAAAAAGTCCAGGTATCCTCAAAAAAGGGGATGCATGAAGTGGCAGAACCATCGCCATAGTGGCCCAGGCAGACTCTATGGGACCTGGGCAGGACGAGGAACAAAGGGGTCCCCTTGATGCCGTGCGGGCTGCCTGGGTCACTATGGCATCGCAGGCTGCTGACTGTCACTGGCAGCTGTAAGGAGGGACGCGGCACTGTCCGGATCACTGACAACCTGTCAGTGATCTGTGCAGCGGCGCGTTCCTCCTCACAATCATTGGTGAGTCAGTGATAGCCAGCAGCTTGCAGTGGATGAGGCCGGGGGCCCGGTGGGGGCAGTGGAGGAGGAAGCAGGACCCGGCAACGGTGGAGGAGGAGAAAGAGGCCAGGTCTGGTGGCAGTGGAGGAGGAGGAGGCGCGGCCCGCAGGCAACCAAGGAGGAGGAGGGTCCCTGCGGTGGAAAATGCTGACAGCGGATCGGGGCTGACAGGTAAGAGGTATGCAGGGGTGTGACCAGCCCACCTGAGACCATAGATTCTCTATGGTGGGCTCTGCAGGGTCACTCTCAGATGGGCTGTGTGGGATCTCAGGTGGGCTCTGCAAGGGGCGTAACTAGAAATCACAGGGCCCCATACACAGTTTTGCTATGGGACCCTGTGATTTCTAGTTACCCCACTGTATGCATGTAAACTTAGAAGACAAAAGAGGAGAGCAGAAGCACCTCAATCTAGTGCAATAAAACCTTTTTATTAAAAAAAGAAACAAAGATAGGTAATACACTCATATGTGTCAGACTGAAACAAGCCTGTTACATAACCACCACGATAAGTCAGAAAAGGAGCTATCACCATGGCCAGCGGCGCAGTGGAGAAGGAGTCTCAGTTCTCCTCTGTCTCATCCACAGGCTGAGTATGGCCCCAAAAGTCCTTCATACCTGACCTGGTGTCTTCTAAATTGTTCTATTCAGAGACCCTTGCAGTATGAACTGTATACAGCCAATGCCCAACTCCCCCAGAGCAGCCAAAGTCAGACCCAGCAAGCAGATACTCCTAAGAGTTTGGCTTGTAATTGGAGCACTATTGGAGTTCGCTTTTTCTTTTCATTTTGCAGACCTGTGAGTTGCACAACTCTTGTAGAAGATAAAAAAATAACATGGGTGCCATGGCTGCCTGAAAACAATCGCAAGCAGGGGAGATTCCTCCATACACAATGTTAACACCTTACGCTGTTAGCATTAATGCTGTGTATGGTGACATTACAAGAGAAGTAATGCCAAACCTTTTGGGTTAAATTAGTACATTTACTGATATACTCCTGTGGCCCAAAGTCACCATATAGCAGGCTACCCACCGCTTTTTGCTAAGAGTGCAGAGCCACGCTGCTCCCAGGAAAGATCACAGCAATATTGTCAGCTGGCTCTGCCTTTCTAGAGCCAGAGCCAGCTGTGCCCACCCCATCCACGGTCTGTCCCTCCAATGAGCGCTGGAGGAACAGAGAGGGGAGAGAGTAAACCCTGCAAGGTGCAGTGACTGACAGTGGATGGAGAAGACGGTGAGCTGACCGATCAGTGCTTCGTTATCATTTGTTCTCGTTTTATTGATCCGGCATGTGACAGCTGCACTGTCACACAGTGGCTCTAAGTATTGGGAAGAGTACATTTTACTCTCCCAATAGTTCTCCTTTAATATAGTGAGAAGAACTTTGGAGTGCTGCTTCTATTTTCTATATGCATGTTCTATTACTCAGGCATTGTCTAATGTGGTCAACATCAGGAAACCTGTCCTGAGAAATGCCTTGCAGCTTCCTGGAGTGCTAGCAAAAAGGGTACGACAAATACACAGCACTGAAATTAAACAAAGTGTGCAAAAATGTAGAAAACACGCATTTTATTTTAAAACGACAACAAAAGTCAATGATATAACTTCAGACTGGTCACATGATTGCCACCGGTATCTACTCTTCCCTTGTATCAGTGCTTCAACGCACAAACTACCTGAATTATAGTTTTATCACATCCCTTGGTGCAGCGGGTCTCGATCGCTGTACCTCTCACACAATCTTGGCAGAAGCAGTTAAAGCAAAATGTTGTTGTAGGTCAAAAACAGTCCATTGAAAGTAATTTGGTCCTGTGCCAAAAGATCAATTTTGCAGCTAAAAGCTACTTATTGTGAACCGCAGACACAGCTGATTAAGTAAAACTATAATCTCTTTAAGTAAGTGGTAGAAACCACAAACACTGCAGTCAGGTACTTAGAGAATACAAAGGGACAGCCGCAGGAAATCCTACTAGAGCTCTCTTTATAACAGAGAGAGGCTGATGTTTTTGCATGCCTCCTATGAAGAATTGAACTCTACGCGCTGCTCCTTTCCGTCTCCACATTTAATTACACTAAATGTCGTAGATGAAGCCACAGCCTATATGTTTCAGGCCATTGTAGCTTTAATCCCGTCCATTTTCTTATTGAAAATACAGACCTGGACTGAAGATCAGTTTCCTTGGCCTTCTTGAGTTGCAGAAGGTGGTTTTTAAGTGAAATTGCAGTTTTGTTGAAAGGAAAAAAAAAAAAGCCTCCAGTTTAGCAATACAGATTGCAAGTATTTAGGTTTTGTTTGGCGGATCCTTATCTCCTTGCTTGCTATGTGCACTCCAGAAAAATACAGTATAAAAAGCACCATGTAGTTACAGAAAAACCATAATACATCTGTAAATGCAGCTAATTTTACATGGTATCAGTATTCTATCATCACCTGTACAGCGACACTACATCCCAATTCCAGGACAGGGGAGGCAGGTGAGTCTCTGCTCAGCGTCATGTCGGAAGCTGACAGCTTTTTCTCCATTCAGACTGGCTTCTAATAGGTTACACAACAGGGAAAGCCTCCCCGCTGTGTAACCTGTCATAGATGGTGTGCTGCCAGTTAAATAGAGGTGGCGCTTCATTCAGCTTTTGACAGCTATATTAGGTTACACATCAGTGGGCTTTCTAACACAGTGAGGCCAGAGCTACAACAGACTCTGACTTGGAGTCTATGTGGATGGTTTGGACCAAAGACAAAGAGCTCTTGCTCCAAGAGGTCCTATCAAAAACAAAACCTACTGACAGCATCCATCTAGGTGCCTCATAATTGATGAGCAAGTAAGGATACAGGGAGTCTCCTCCCTCCTTCCTCCACACATAACTCTGGTGTGGGCCGGGGGGTTTGGTTTCACCTGTCATGGACCTCACCCCACATCCCTGCCCCGTTCACACCTAGACATTTTTTATCTCATAGGTAAGTCCAACAAAATGCTCAAGACAAGGATTCCCATTTTCTATGGTCACTGTTCACACATGAGCGTTTCAGTGCACATGCACTGATTTTTACGGTACTGGTACTCTTTAATTGTCCTATTGGTAGGCTAGAGGTGTGGTCTAGATTGGGTTGCCACCTTTTGTTCAAACGAAACCTGAACACTAGCTCTGTTTGGCAATTGTTTTTGGAAAATCTGCAGGAGAGAGAGCTAGGAGAGAGAGGAGAGACAGCCAGGAGAGAGAGGAGAGACAGCCAGGAGAGAGAGGAGAGACAGCCAGGAGAGGGGGAGGAGAGACAGCCAGGAGAGGGGGAGGAGAGACAGCCAGGAGCGCGCGAGAGAGAGGAGAGACAGCCAGGAGAGAAAGCAAAGAGAGACATCTAGGAGAGAGAGAGCAAAGACAGCCAAGAGAGGAAGAGGAGAGACAAGCAGGTGAGGAGTAAGGAGAGATAGCCAGGACAGAGAAAGAGGAGAGACAGCCAGGAGAGAGAGTGAGGAGAAATAGCAAGCGACATATCTGCCTGAAGCAAAACTCTGTTGTCCTTAAAGACTTATCTGCACCCTGTATTTCAGACACCTCCTTGCTCCCGAGTTCCAGCATTCCCCCTGTACTATTCCTTCTCCATGCACTCAAGTTGGAACACCAGGACCCCATGGTTGCCCCTGTCCACCTGACATCTGGTGTCAGGGTTTCAGCTGGCCTGAAACTTGGACATAACACATACAGGACTCAAAACCAGGACTGTCCAGGTATATCTTGGACAGGTGGCAAACCTAGATCTTGATTGAATTTGTGCCGATCCTGCAGTTGAATACAGGCCTGACTATGTTTTCTGGTCGGGATTCCCTCATCACTAGGAGAGAGTAACACTTTTTGCAGGTAAAGCAGTTCCCTTATATATATTTCAGCTGTGTATGCATTCACTCATAGGTTGGACTTGATGGACTTATGTCTTTATTCAACCTCAAATACTATGTAACTATGTAACTATGTAATTTTGTTAAGCCAGTGAAAACAATATTTTCCATAAGCAGAATCCAGCAAGTACTTTGTGCAGGGCTGTACAAGTGCCGGTCACCAGGTTGACTGGAAATAGGATCTTTTGCCTATAAGCCTCCCTATTTAGATCTCTTAGTCTGATTGGCACCTACTGCACCATGTATACTGCCAGAATGCATCATGGGACTTATTTCTAACTTTCTGTCAAATGACGCACCAAGCGGTGCTGCAGTTACAAGCAGGTCTAAAAAAAGGAGGTGTGTGATTAATGAGTATCTCTATGCCTGACAATTGTAAGGCTGTGCAGCAATCATTAATTATTTTACCATTGTAGCGCTCACTCCTGAAGGAGTCGCTGGAATAACCAGGTCATCACTAGTCTGTCTAGGGGATTTGGTCTTCAGCTGCCCTATTAGCATTTAACCGCCCTTTTATTAAGTTTTATTAAACTTCTTCACACTGGGGAGAGAGGGTGTAGGGATGCTAGATATCCAGGGTGTAACAGACAGACTCTAGACTCACCAGACCTCATCTCAGTGTAGATCCACTTGTAGTACAGAAATAGCAATTGGAGTAACAGATGTACAGGGATGAGCATGAATCCTTAGCAGGAGACACCAGCCATGCTCCAGAGGTCCTCTATGTTCTAGGCACCTCCAGCAGACATCAGTTTCTCTGGTTCTCCTCCTCTGGCAAACAACACAGGTCTCCTCCATAGGGAAACTCTTCCCACTCTCCAGCCTCTGCCCACCCCCAGGCCTTAGGCCTAGCCTGGGGGGTTGCTGGACATTATCCAGCCCTAATCCATGGCTGGTCCCAACTAGTCTGAGCACATGGCGATTCCCTCCAGTATATGTACCCTATCCCAGCATGTACCACTGGTTGAGAGAAACCCAGTGATTGGCTGCTGCTGCACTGTACATACACTTACAGTGCCCCTCATTGGCTGTCCCATAATATAGCAGAGTCATACTCCGCCCTGGTGGGTACAGTCAATGCCAGACACTTAAAATGAACCAGATAAATGCCACTATAATCCAACCAGGCGGACTACAGCCCTGACTATCACTACATTTCTAGTAGCCACCTCACAAAAGGTGAAGGGGGCCGCACCATCATTAAGCGAGCCAGAGATTTGGGGAAGGGGGTTGGGGGTCTAGTTTAAAATAATAACAATAATGAATGAATATATATAGATCTATATATAGATCTATATATAGATCTATAGATCTATATATATATACTGTGTATATATATAGATATACAGGTGAAACTCGAATAATTAGAATATCGTGCAAAGTTCATTTATTTCACTAAGCATATATATATCCATATATATACACATATATATATGTATATATACTGTATATATACATATACATACAGTATATATACAGTGTATATAGGGATTTTGCTTTAACTGCTTCTGCCAATATCTATCTATCTATCTATCTATCTATCTATCTATCTATCTATCTATCTATCTATCTATCTAACCCAACTGACCCAAAACCTCAGAGATGATTGGTGTGGTCTCTGAACAACACATCTCTGCCAATCAGAGTAGAATAGTGCACCCTTATTTTTCAGGCATCACCTGATTATTTATTAGCAATCCTCTCTCTGTTGAAGCAGAAATGTCAGTGTCAGGTTGTAAGGCCACCATACCTCATGCCTGAGAACAATACTGATAACAGGTAGTGGAAAAAAACTGTCATATAACAATACGTTCTACTCTTCTCCAGAAGTCTGAAGAGTGTGCTGGTTTTCCCCCCAGAAACAGGAGGAAACAGGTCAGCCTCCACGAGGGCCTTATAGTTCCACCCTGAGGTGACAAGCAGAGAATACAAGTAAATAAAAGCACACACTCCTATGCCTGAGGGGAAACTATTATGATAACTTATGTGTCGAAATTCAGGTTCTTAGAGATGCTCCTCCCTGACTGGTCCTCTTTAGAGTCCAACTAAATAATTCAACCCCGAAAACGGAATACATCTTGTTGGATCGAAAAGGTGGGGGCAGCTCTGGAGTAAACTAGATGACCCAAGGGTACATTTAAAAAACAATTAGGCCAGAGTTGGGCCTTATTTTTTGTCTGATTATTTTAAATCTGCATTTTGCCCCCTTAGTAATTGTGCATTTTAGGACCGTAGTCCTGTGTGATGTGTCTTCTCCAAATAAAGTTTTATGAGCTCTCTGCATATGGATCTGCAGATATTGCAGGTTTCCCCTACAAACTAATCTGCATTTGTCTCTGGCTTGCATTTGGGAACAATTCAAGTAGCAGAGAGCAACAGTATTCTCTCATCCGCTGCCACATCTGTTACTCAACATTTCGGAAACTTCTGCCCAGTCTATTGTCACTGCTCCAGCATCATAATTAACTGTGACAACTCCCGATCAGAACAGATCAAACCGATTCCTCCTCTAATCATCAAAGGGACATTGTAAATGTCTATAATGAGAACATATTAAGGAAAGGAAGCCAGTTATGAGTGATCAGATCTGGAAGTTTTAGATTAGAGGAAGGATGGTATTAATTTTCTGAAGAGCGAAGAAGAGCATTAATAATAGACGGGTGGGGGTATGGAAGTAATCACCTTGATGGAAAGCAAGTTTAGAAGATTAATGGAAATTAATACTTATATATAGGATGTATATCATGATGCATTTATAGGATAATTTACCACACTGGATGTAAATGTGATTGGAGAGTAACTAGAGGTAATTACACAATTACAGTGCTGGAGCTGGGATGGTAGACAACTCTATCTATTAGGTACTTCTATTAAAATATAAAATGCAGGAAGATCATCCCTTACATACATATAAATGTATGTCTAGAACCATTGGTTAGAATAATTAGAATCAATTAAGCTAAAAGCAGATGTATCCATATTCAAGCTCGACTCAACCCAAAATGTTTTTTAATAGGTTTGAATAGAGTGGAGCTGGAATTGGACCTCCTATAGTCTTCCTATCTGTGTCCCAGTTGGGAGGTCTTCCCCTCACTTCTTGTCACTTTGTCAAATAGACAGGATGTCAGTAGAAATATTACCAACGGTGGGCTATACATGCATTGATTTGTGTCTAAGTATAATCTAAGTATAAGCAATCGCAAGGAAGCATTCATCATTGATTAAAAATTGAGTGATGCAACAAAATGCTCTCTATGAGTCATACAACTGAACAATCTGCTAAAAACTGTTTAATTGAACTGTGTTATAATTGGTTCTTTGGCACACGCAGATATTTGTTCGATTGATCAGGGGTGATTAACCAAATTCCACCATGGCCAATTGACTTTGTAGAGTTCAGATCTATCAAGGGCTCACTAAATACATTGGATAGAATGGGGGGTTGTTGTTTTATGATTTGTATTTAATTCCAAGGGTTTAGTGACGTTGAATGATCAGTTGAATGATCATATTGAAACATGTGTGGCCATTATTAGACTGGTAAGAACAGCACCAGTAACACCTTTTTGTAACATGAAGGAGGACTTGGACCTCTATCAAGTTTTAATTGATGTCTGAGTCCCTCCTGGGAAGATTTTCCTTTACCTCTGGTCTCACTGATATTCTGTGCATTAGGATGTTATGGGGTGTCCCCAGGAGAAGAAGTCCATGATGTCTCTTAAGTGAAGACATCAAGTAAACCTGACAAAGGTCACAACCCTTCTCCACTGTGCAAAGGTCAACTCAAAATCAAAATGCAACAAAACCATTTGATCAGCATGAAAGCCCATCAACTAGCCTTTTGAGCAAAAAGTCAGAAATAGCAGCCCCCGTTTTCAATACATTAAAAGCCACTGCCCCCAAAATATGTATGCATATCAAATGTTCTAACTTCAGTGTCACTTAAATGGTTGGGTAAGAAACCCAGAACTTATTGAAGCTAGAGGATCATCTTATTGGTCACATAGCTATCATTTTTTGAAGGAGCTCAACAATGGCAGACTTATTATTTCTCTTATTACAGATTTCCTTTAAAATTAAAAGGTGCCCTGACTAGGCACATTCAAATAATAATATACAGTATATTCTGAACAAGCAGTAACAGCACCCCACATTTAAGGCATTTTGGACAATTTCATCTCCAAATTGAATCTCCAAATTTTTGCACTGAAACCACAGCTCCTGACCCGTAATTTCCTCTGGCAGCATTGGTGTATCCAGGTTATGGCACATATGGCATATGCCCTGGGCACCACTTGAGGGGGGGGGGGCACTGCTCTGTGGGTCAGCGAAAGTTTACCGACCCACAGAAACAGCTTTCCTTTTTTCCTCTCCCCACCCCTCTACCATACACATCTTCCCATCAGGCTCTTAGCAACCATGTACACTCTGGCAGGTTTCCTGCCCAGCTCCTGGTAACCAGTGACAACACTGGTTGCCAGGAACTTGGCAGGATGCTGGCCAGAGCATCCCAGGTTGCTAAGAGCTGGGTGGAGAGATGTATAAGGGCCATACACATCTCCCCGCCCAGCTCTTAGCAACCAGAACGAGCAGGGAGATGTGTATGCGAATGGGACACCAGTCAGAGTGTCCCAGGTTGCTAAGAGCAGGGCAGGGAGACGTGTATGGCCCTTACACATCTCCCTGCCCAGCTCTTAGCAACCTGGGATGCTCTGGCCGGTGTCCTGTCCAGCTCCTGTAACCAATGATCACTGGTCGCCAGGAGGTGGGTGGGATGCCAGGAGAGCATTTTGTCGTAGACACACCTCTGTCAGGCAGCAGTAACTTGGCTGCATGCCAGCCTTCTAGTGTTACTAATGTTAACCAAGTAGTAAGTTGTTAGAAACCAACTGAAACCCGATCTCAGGGTCTTTGTTGTGATATTTGAGGATTACTTTCTCCACAGTGCCAGCAGCTACAAGGGGCAGCAAAGGCTTGTTTTACAGCTATTTTACTGCTGTTTCAGAATATATAAAACCTTAATGTTTATAGTCTGGGCACATATTTCCTTTTCGTTATAAATATAAGAAAATTTTAGATAAAATTCTGGCTTTTAAAAGCTTATCTGGATTCTATAAAACATTAAAACATATACTGCACCCTGGGCACATCAATGGCACAGAGCAAAGCATACAGATGCTCCAACAGAACTAGAAAAAACAAAAATCCAGTGCAGGAACAGGCGGTTGTTGCAGCAGCCACAGATAACAGCCTCATTTTCTTGGCAAGATGTGCAGAGGTTTGGACTTGAGTGATGATACAAATGTTATCTTGACACCAGGCTCTCTCATTTTAAAACTGTTTATGAGAAACAAATATCATCTGAAAAGCAGCTTGCCAGACACTAAGTAAATCACGCTAGCCATAATGAATCAAGCATAGCCAGCTGTACCCGCATTGTCATTGTGTTATGATGTAAGGCATTCCACCCCACTGATACTGCGACCAAATTTGGGCACAAAACCTTCCTTGATCAGTTGGCAAAGTAAGAAATAGAAGCCTGAAAAAAAATGGAGAGGAGGCTGAATGTACAATGTAGCATTAACAAGGTGTACACTGAGTATACAAACTGCAAATTAAATCCCCTCGCCATCTCCAACAAACTGCTGGAACCCTGAAAGAAATGATTAATGGCCATTTTTGTGAACCAAAGCACATGGAAAATTGTCCCATCTGGACCCTTTAAGTGGAGGATGGAGGCTTTATCTTTGTTTATTCCAGCCCTAGCTAAAAGGCTTATTATAAATTGCAATAATCCAAGAAGCCAGCCGAAGAAGACAGAGACACTCTTCAGATAAAAACCAAAAGAGCAACTTCTCTAACCAAGGACCAGATGTATTTTTGGGTTGTGTTCTTGTCCACATTTAGCTAGGCTTTTCAAGTGGTGAAGATTTGCATGTTTGTTTTGCGATACTAATGAATATGTTTTGGATTTACATTTTAGAAAATGGAAACTTTTTTCTTTTTTATTTATTTTAATTCCCTGGGCTTTATAACTTAATGACTTCCAGAAGATAGTAGATTGTCCTCTTTTAACCCTTCACCATTGAAGAAAACAATTCAAATATTATTTATTTAGACTGGCGTCATTCAGTTTAGCAAAAAGCATGTGTCTGAAATGTTTTTTTTTCTTTTTCTTTGGTACCTTTCTTTTTTTTACCTTAAAGAAGAACTCCAGGTAATTTTTAATTAACTCTTGCAGTGGGGCTACGCCAGCACTGCAATGGTTAAGTGTTTGTTTTGGTCTAGGGCTGAAAATAACAACGTTATACTCACCCGACAGCGGTCACTGCAGCCTGCCTCCTCTGCAGCAATGGAATGTGCCTCACTGTTCTCACGTCCTATCCACTGTGTATAGCACATGATGATTCAGGGACCACTGAAGCGGAGTGGGAGATGGTCCGATCTAAGAGCCAGCCAGCCAGCCAGCCAGAGAATGGTGAGTATACTTTGCTATGACAGCCAAAGCCGGGCGAAAAGTCGGCCAAAGGCCGGCCTTTTGCCCCGCAAATAACCGCTGGGCGGAGCCAGCCGTGAATAGGCCAATAGGAAACAGTTGTGCGGAGCTAGCTGTCACTGCTGTTTCCGCCCAATTGTTTTTTTTTAATCTTTATTTATTTTTTAATGTTAGTATTTATTAACATTTTTAAAAAAAATGTTAACCTTTTTTTTTTCTACTTTTTTCATTCAGCATTCAGCTATTCACTCACTGCCGTTCGGTCCCTATGTGAATAGGAAGCGAACAGGAGCGAGTGAGCTGCCGGAGCTTCGGCTCACCCGATCCAGGTGTTGGATCGGCTGAGACGAAGTCCTTCTGCACTTCGGCTCAGCTGAACATGCAGAGCATGTTCGACTGACCAAGTGCAGCCGGAGGCAGCCGATGTATGGCTGATTTCAGCCGATATACGGCTGAAATCAGCAGTACTGAGCCGGAGTGGATAGCCGAATGTTGTTCGAGCTCACTTCACTTCAGCTGGGTATTCACTCGCCTGCCTTCAGCAGTTTTGTGAATAACCCACTTAGCTTGCTGAAGCACTGTGTATCATAAGCAATTGCCTTCTGTTTGTAAAAAAGTACCGTTTTCACCCTTTTCGTCATCCTTTGCTGCATCTATGTGCTGCTGATCTGCAGCCTCTTTGCAGCCACTTCCTGTCTATATACACACCGTTGATAGCTGTATGGCATTTCTCAGGACGAGTTAGTTTCCTGATAGTGGCAACAGTGGAACGTGCCTGTGTAATGTGTACAGAAACAGCTTTAGTCTCCATCGGAAACCTGAGTGACAGCACAGGAGAACAACTGGGAGACAGGGGTAGAATGTTGTCACCCTAAAACAGGAAGTGCCTGAACAAGGACCTTCATGGCACAACCACCAGGTATTATTGTAAAGAAACCTGCATATTTAAAATGATTGAAAATGGTTTTTTTTAATTTATAATAACATGTGAAAGCTTGTATGAGATTTTAGTGACTGGGTTTAAATCAATTATAATTTTTCTTGTTATTTAAAGGAAAACATATTTTGTACAGACTAGTCTCCTATACACACATTTTTTGGATTCTTGCTTTTTCTTTTTCCGTTTCTGTTAAAGTTGCCCTCCTCTTTGCGATTTTGGATGAGTGGAGTGATTTCAGGTACATTGATTTTACAGCAAAATAACCAATTTTGCCTTTAGTGAAATTTTGCTGAAACAGAGAACTATTAAACTACTTAGGTGAAATTTTCTTTTTTCTTTTGAGGTGGGGGGTGATTTGGGTAGTTTTTTTGTGGTTTTTTTTTGCCCCTTTTTGTGTTATGTGAAAGAATGTAGAAATATGAAATTCTTTGTCCTCCATATTGTTTTTCAACCGTCTTGTTGTAATACTAATACTTTTGACTTTCTCTTTCTTAAGAATGGAAACTGTAAACACTCTCTCATCTTAAGCTAGAACTAATTGGTCTTTTTTGAATGTCGTTTTGTAGATAAGGTTCAGGTGCATGAGTAGTCAGAATTATGATAATTATGACGCATATAGTGTAGTGTTCTTGTTAATAAACTTTAGGATTTGCTAATCCTGAGACCGAGTTTGTGCGTCAGTTTGCATTCCTCACATGATCAAGCCAAACAAAGGACATTTATCTTATACAACCAGTAACCTGTTGAAAACAGTTATTAAAAACTAATCATGTACTTAATGTTGCTCAAATTTTGTATTTTTCCATTGTATTTTTCATACCATAACAGGTCCAGCATATTATTATATCAGGGTAATTAAAACTCGCAATATTACTCATCCTTATTTGTTAGGCTTGTTTTCTGATTAATTTTTATTGGATTATTTGTTTCTATAATGTCTGTATATCTGGCATATGTATCTAGTGAAAAGTTTTCTTCCCCTGTTATCCTTTTATTTCCCCCCTCCCTTCCTAAACTGACTACTTTTTTTTTTTCCTTTTAGTTTTTAATTTTCTAGTTTATCATAGAGTTCAATCAAGGACAAACTGGCATGTTGTCTTTTTATCTCTGCTGTATTATTTTTCTTTTTACCGTTTCCTAGTTTATATGGAAATATTTCCATTTAACACTGAACTGTATTGGTTATGTGCATACTTCTCTCCCAATTTTTTCTTCTTTTTTTTCTTCCCTGTTGGAGCACGTTCAGAAAAGTCGTTTTTTGATTTACTTGAGATGTGTAAATGGTACATCATTCCATAACCAGCTTTTTAATGGGATTCCTGGGTAGCAATTAGTGAGAAGATAATGGGCACGGTAGATAAATAAGAAAAAAGGCTTGTGAAGAACATTGCGTTCTGTGGCATGACTGTTCATAATTTAAGTTCTGAAAAGATATTGTCACTGCCTGGAATTAGTGAGGAAGATGAAGTAGGGAATTGTGTCTTCAAGTACAGCAAACAATCTAATTTCTCCTACAAGAGATACTTCTGCCTTTGATATTCATCTGCATGTTTTTAAAAATGATTTAATGAATTAAACATAATTTTTCAAAGGCTTTCACGTCTAGTGTTTAAGTATTCGACAAGCATCACACACATACATACACACAAAAAAAAGGAGAAAGAAAATAGTCAATTTATTTTGCTGACTTCAGTTCTCATTCAGAAAATGGGATAATTTTGGATCTGATCTGTTTTGTTGGTTAACAAACCAGTAGTTTTCTCCCTGCATCTGCTAATACATACACTTATTTTGTTCTTACTGTGTTATAGGTTTTTCGGTTATCAATGAGCCTTTATATCACCAGCCATCAGTGTCTGACACTGAGTTGCAGATGGTAAGGAGTGGCCACTTTTATTTACCCTTATCGTTAAAGAGAAATTTGGAATTTGCTTCTCAGTTCCCAATTTGTGCTTCTTGGGTTTGGCCAAATACTAACAGCTGATAATCAGAGATCCATGTAGAGCACCAAATTGTAATTCAACATTTGGGGGGTACCTTGCCAGGGGGAGGGGGCAACAAAGAATCTCCACCCTTTGCAAAGTACTTTGTCCCATTTAGATGAAAAAGGACCTCTTGCCCACCTCCATGTGCCCCTAAACAGAGGTGGTGGTGATAGTAAAATGGAGGGGACTTATATCTGCCCCCTCCCAGTGGAATAATTACAGGGATACATTAGTGTCCTTTGCCCATTGTCCCCAGACTTAAAGGAGAACTATGAGGTGAGTCATTTACACTCATCCTCATAGTTAGAGCCGACGTGTGACATTGAAACTGTCACAGGCCGGCTCTATAGATCAAGAAGTGGGCGAACACATACCGTCGCTCACTCACTTCACGATCATCTCCCTGCAGAGATCGGTGACTATCAGTCACTGCTCGCCTCAGGGATCCCCCCTTCCCTCTCTGATCCTCCAGCGCTGACTGGAGGAACGGATGGGCACAGCTGGCTCTGCCTCTAGATAGACAGAGCCCACTGTCATTCAGCCAGCTGGGTGAATCTTGACTGTATTGTCAGGATCCGTCCCGGCTGCAGCGCTCTCAGTATATAGTGGGCAACAGCCCACTATATACTGAGCTTTGGGTCACCGGAGGGGGTTAGTATATCTCCTCCCATGACCTTAAAGAGAACTATGGGATAAAAAGGTTACCACATAGTTCTCTTTCTTTTAAACTCGGCATCAATCACAGCGTCCAGTGAGGTAATCAACATCACGAAGAACTGTCACTCATCAATCTGTTCATGCCACTCCTTCTGCTAAATAACAGACTCCTGGATGCAGTAATTTAAATTTACAGCTGGGAATCTCAAATTTGGTCACTGACAGCACCTGGGATTCCCAGAGGTATTACTGAAGCTGGGAATGTGCCATTGTGTCATTCCGTGCGGTCGTGTACATTCTGCCTGAGGTCTGACACTGTTGCCTTCAATGGTGTTCAGATTGGGGTTTAGTGTTTTAGCAAATTTTTTAATCTGTTCAGCCAAACTGTTGACAAATCAAATACAGACATGTTTGAGCAACACGGGTATGCTGACTATACACGCATGCCCAAAGGTAGTACTCAGTTTCAGCCAGTCGATGGTGCAGGCACAGCCAGGAAGGATGGTGGAGAAAGAAGTGCAGTGAGCCCTCCAGAAATCTCCCCCAGCAAGTAAGTGAGAATTGTGGACTTATTACAATGTTCATTGTGTGTCACAACATCAGAAATGTACAGTAAAGAAAAAGTCTGGGTCGGACAGTCATACCTGATTTCAAGCAGTGATAATGGCCATAACAAGCCTATAAAATACTTATTTTTTTATGGATAACCAGTGAAGTGCAGGTCTTGCAAATGTCAAATATTAATAGCAAGTGAAGGAGATAGTGGGAGCTCTACCTTCCCTGTCCAATCTCAAAATGCTGGGACTTTGGTGCACAACTTTAGCTCCTGTCAGCATCTCAAAGTACAGTACGTGTGGCAAATAGTCAGCACAGAGTATACATCTACCTTACAAAAGTCCCCTTACTGATTCATGGCATAAGGCTTAACACCAGCTGTATCAAACATGCTGATGCATTTTAGCCCCCCCGGGGTTTAGTCAGAGCTATGACTAATGCTCTTGGGGGCTGAAACACAACTCCTAATCCAAGGAAATGCCCCAAAAGTTCCAGGCCAACTCTCCATGTAGCAGCAAAGTATCTAAGTTGCCAAGCAACTAGCAGCAAAGTAAATATAAGTACAGGTGACTAAAAGACTTCTAATTCCATTTGGTGCCTGCTCACAAGAGGCCAGGTGAGAGGTCAGGCAGCAACTGGGGCTCCCCTCTCAAGTCCACATCAGCTTTTTAAACCTCGCAGCCTGCCTCCCTGACACGGATTTTCTCATCTGGCAGCACAGTCTCTCCTGCCCTGCAGCTCTTCTGCTCTCTGCATCTCTGCACAGTCCTCATGGCTCATGACAGCTGTCAGTAATTGGATATGCAGAGCCCAATAGCAGGGGCACACACCTTGGGATAGCGTACTCAGGAGAAGAATCAGGCACAGATTCCAAATACGTGGTACAAAAAGGTAAGTCCAATAATCATAGTCAAACGAAGCATAAGGTCAGGGCGGGCAGCAAAGGCTCAAACTCGATTAAGGAAGCAAAGGTCAGGTAACGGAATCACATGGCTAGCAACTGGAACACACCGTGGATAGCTCTGAAACAACTGAGCACTCTCTCTCTGGAACCTTGCAGCTTTATAGTGATCCAACAGGAAGTGATGTCAGGAGGTGTGGCAGAAGGGATGCAATTCCTGTCTATAACAGGAAGCACTCCAGTGCTGCCATTTTGATGTAAGGATGCCATTAAACATGGGCAAGAGGCCTCATTATTTTCACGCTGAGAAGTTATAGGACACATGTCACTGACAAAAGTGTCAATTACCGACATGCTGCGAGTGCGAGGACCCCCACGAGTGATACAGGTAAGTCGAGAATTGTGACAACAGCTCACAACAGCAGTGGCTCAATTCTCCCCTTGTGTAGAACAGCATGCACACCAGCATGAAGGTGTTCCTTTCATTGATCATCAGTCATGTGTTCTCTCTGTCAGCAAAATTCCATCCGCCTCACCTCCTTGCAGCTCTACCCCCAATCACAGATGCCCTGTTCCATGTTCCAGTGGGAGGGGGCTGTTTAACTGAGGCCACTGCTGCAGCAATTTTAGTTCCTCCTCTCCTTTCCTCTCCTGGCAGCTGTCCATCAAGGTTAGGGAAACCAGTGGAATTCTGTGGGCATGGCCATAATGATGCCCAGGCTAAGCAGCAATGGGTTAAAGGGGCTGCTAGCCGGGCTACACAAGCAACCTATATGGCACTGACTCCTTGTCAATCATTGTGATGATGGGGGCACTGCAAACGGTAGCACTGCGTCAAGTAGTCAGTAAAAGCCACCTAAATAAAGTCCAAAAGGCTAACTGTAGTGAAGTCCAATCGAAGAAAACCCTAACATATTTGTAGCCTGTTCTGTCGGTCATCTTGATAAAAGGTACCTCTGTGTCCCCCAAACTTTGTTTTTCCACTATGGGACTCAAGTAAACCATTTGAGGTTTATTTTAGAGTGCTGGCTTTCCCTTACTAATAGAAATGTGAATTTGAAAGGGGCTCTGGCCTTCCCTTACTTGGACATAATGTCTTTATGTATCTCTGTTTCTGTTGGACAATTCCTCTCACTTCCTGTCTGGTAAATCATTCTTAACGGAACAGGACCTGAGGGGGAAACGGTAACCCTAAAGAGAATCTGAACTTTTCCCACTCTATCCAAAACAGGCTAAAAAGAATACAATGATGACTAGACTTAAATTGCCATCACTGGTCAAATTTCCATCACTGGAGTCTGTAGGGACACAACATTTGGTGCCTAAGTAATCCACCCACAATTGCCCCCCTAGCAATGCAAGCATTTCATCCCTTAGGGCCATGTCACAATAGGAGAGAGAACGCTCAAAAGCACCTATGGCTCTGCTGCTCCCTTGCTGGTGAACTATGTCCACTGAGAGAGTTGAAATGCAGCATTATTTTGTTTGAATAAAGTCTACCTTTGATACCACATCACAGAATGGAGGAAAAAATAGCTCAATTTGACTGAGCACTAATGCATATATTTTTAAACACGTCAGTTGTCTGGGTCCCTGATCAACACAACCGCTCCTTTTGTCTGCCTCTGACACATTTACGTTGAACAATATAATGCACAGGTGGGCACATAACAATGCCACCACATCATTCCTTCACATAAAAGCCCAGTGGTGTATGAAAATTAAAGCTATTAATGTATTTACAAATAGAGAGGCCACCCTTTAACCTCAGCCATAGACTGGAGGCTGCAATGACAGGCTATAAATGACAGGAAGCACTGTATTTTCCTTTAGTCACAGTTATTGGCTGTTAAATTAATTCCCCTCTCTGCTATACAGCTTTTATTGTTGAAATTTGCCTTTTTATATACAGTTACGTGCAAATTACTGTGACAGGGGGCAATGATTTCCTATAGTCATGTCAGCAAAGAGAAAATGCTTCAACCCAATAAGATTTGATCAACTGCCACTCACAAGCAGACATTTTAGCATTCTCTTATTTGTTTTTTTAATTCAAAGTAATTAAAAGGGGTTTTGTAGTTTACAAGCAGATGTATTGGATTCTATCCAGACCCGATTAATGATTAAAGAATCACTACAGCAAAACAAATTGTATTCTGATAACTGTATAGGGTTATTATAGCTCTAATCATAGTATTCATTAAATGAATACCTTTTTTTTAAATATCGATTTCATTTTTATTTAATCTTTATTTATATTATTCTTCAAATTTAAATGCAGAACGAGCTGTCCACCGCACATAACAGTTACAGGGGTTGGGACAAACCATTCGGCACTGACAGGAGTGCTTAGATTGATCAGCTTTTATTCATAAAGTGTAAAGCTTCCAAAAGTAAAGAAAAAGCGGTTACAGTAACTGCCTAAAAGTTTTAGCTGGAATTTGGAATATCTGTTTTTTGTTTCCTTACAGTTCATTGAAAACTGGTGTCCATCTAAGGCTACCCTGTTTAGAAGGGAACACCACTGCTGCATGCCTTCATTGCAGAAAGAACAGCATTGTCCCCTTGTTAAAGGTAGTGGTGAAATAAGGTAATACAACTATGTTGCAGGGGGACACAGGAAAACAAAAGCTGCTCTGACAGACTGTGTCATATATTTAATTGTATATTCTCCACTACGAATTCCAGATATACAAAGGCCACTTGGTCTGTTTATTAATGTAATAAAAAAGTAAATGTACATTGTATTACAACCAGTATAGATACTGAAATATACCTTTATGTTAGCTTCCTGTAATCCTCTGCATAGCAGCAGTCACACAGTAAGTGAATGCATCAGCTCTCTTAGCCAGTCCAGGCTCTCTTGCTTTATACAGTGCTCACTGTAACTGCTGTCCCCACTGTAAGATTTCCCCTATATTCATTTTTCCATGACAACTGTAAAATTTTTGGATTTCCCATCCCAAGATCTGTCTTGATGACAACAGTCATTAAGAATCTCCATAGCAGGGACAGAGGCCGCAGTATAATTCTTCCTCCTTAGGTTTGTAAATATTTTTTTAAAGTCTAGCCAGAGCGAAAATGAGCTATATAATGTCACCTCACCTTTCATAAATATAATTTATTCTAATTAATTTCAAGTAGAACGATGGCCTCCCATTAAAAAAAAAAAAAAAATAAGTGCTGCAGCACTTAATTATAAATTCATCTGCATTTAGTTTTCTCTCCGTCCCACAAATACCTGTTCAGCTTGCCAGTGAAGTCCACCCAATGCAGCTCCCTGTGATGGGGTGGCAACAATGCTGCACTGCTCCTGATTACAGAGCAGAGTTGTCACTCTCCTATAGGCTGTGTCTGCTTGCACTACAGTGGAATGAAAAAAGCTGCCAATGGCATGGCTATCAGCACTGTTACTGCTGATTCACAGCCTGTAGCTTGCCAATCAGCACTTGACCACACCTAGTCCTGACCACTGCTTCCTTGATTGACAGCATTGTCTTTACTGCTGAAAACCTCCCATTGTGAGCTGCAGTGTCTGGGAGGGGGAGCATGTGAGATACAAATAACGGAAGGTTTAGCTCTGTAAGGGAGGGTAAAGGAATCTTTTTAGTCTAATTTAGGTGGCTTTTGCATTACGTAGTACCTATATTTTGTACTTGTTAAACTGTCATACAGGAGCCTTTAGTTGAACTTTAATTACTATTTACGTTGAAACGTATATGCTTTTATCGCATGAATGGCTATCGCATGAACAGTCAGTATCATGACTCCCAGAGCCAGAGACATGATGAGATTTGCATGTTCACATCTGGAGTGCCAAGGTTGCCTACCCCGGCTTAATGTAACAGGTATATATATGCAAACGCACTACTCTTCTAGTCTACACTTGGGAAGGGTGGTGACACCTTTTACTGTGCTAAAGCATTTTAAACTCATAGCACCTACATAAGGAAAACCTACTGACTACTAACAATCTAGGCCCTAGTTATTATACAAAAAAGCTTTGTGCCTGGAGTTCAGCTTTAAATTTCTAGGTACGCCTGCTTGTAAATCACAGGTTTGTAAAGCAGATGGCGCTTCGCCAGCATTTTATTTAGATGATCTACATAAACACAAAACGGGCTGGATTTGAAAGACGAGGGGTAATTGACAAACATAACACCAATCTTTCTACCTGATAGATCAGATCATAAAATTTAAGACCGAGTATTACCGGAGATGTGTGATGGAGTGGAGTGGTTCAATCAGTGCACAAATAAATCAATTTTGTCTTAATGATATTCAGCGAGAAAGTTGAAGTTATGATAGACTGAGCAATAGCAATGCAGGTCATGTTTCCAAAAGCAGGCATAATGATACTGTAGCTACAATGTCAGGAAAATGCTCCTTCGCTGTGCCAAATTATTATTACAGTTTGTGTGGTGCTTTACAAAATAAAGTCAGATAATACTGTTACACTATACTTCAATACAAGAGGATTAGGCTGGTTTGGTTCTGCTCATGTGAGCTTACAATCTCAAATAAATAAAATATGTTACAAAAAAAAAAATGCTATCGCTAAACACAACTTTTAAAGGTTAATCCATCCAATGAGGCTTAAAGAAGCGGGGGGTGGGGTGGGTCAGTGTAGCAAGAATGATAGAGAACAGCTGCTACTGGGCCATAGCCTTGAGCCCATCTCTGACCCTTGGTCCCCTTTTACTGGGCCAATGGAAGTATCATCAGGGTGTTTTTCAAAGAAACACAGAAGCGTGCTAACTTTTGTTTTGTGTCATTTGTCTGTTGGGTTGGTGTTGTTAAAGAGGACATTGCATAAGAATGCAAGGTCTACAGTTACGGTTTGGGAACCAATGGCACGGTGGATGCTAGTTCCGGGACTTGCAGAGTGATCTGGGTCACTGGTCACAGGAACTGTAGGGCCATTTGAGTCTTGGAGAGCGTGGGGAACAGGATGGCTGTATGTGGATGTGAAAGAGGAGCAGAATCTAAAGAGCACCTGGTCTCCCGAGCCCCTGATGGTAGGGACGTTGCACTGCAGCATAGCTCCCAGGTTGTGGCCCTCTTTCACACCTATGCAGACTCAGCTACCAAAACTATGCAGAACTGCACTGGAATGTAGGCCTCAAGTGGGAAAGTAAGTGACTTGGAGGTACTGAATGCAAAGGTACAGATGACAACAATGTGGTAGTGCAGGAAACAGGGTGCAGGTACATGGAAAAGTCAATAGAGCAGTAAAGCAGGACAAGCATGAAAAAGCAGGAAAACACAAAATGCACCAGAACACAAAGAGGTCTACAGTGAGCTGAGCGGGAAAACACAGTGGCATTGCACAATGGACGCATGAGATAAGAGTAATGCAGGAGGTACCCGGAGAAACTGCATCACTAAAATGCACAGGAACACAGGCGGGAGCAGAGATGAACCGTAAGGACAAACGTACTGCACACAGGAAATGCCCCAGAGGGACACAGGAAAAAATCAATAGCACTGAGAACAACAGTGGCCATATAAGGTCAGTGATGCCAGCACAAGCATTCTGCCCCTTTCTTTATGTAGAGGGAAATGCCGCAGCCTGCAGCTGATTGGGAGGGTGGCCCCATGTTCTTTCTGGGTTTGGAGGAACTCAGGATTGGACAGGGTTCGAATCTGAGCTCTTTCCTTTTACAAACCTTACAGCATTTTAGTGTAGGTGCCTGGGTGTGCCTGGGATGTTGTAGGACCCTAGAAACAACCCTGGCACAACTCAAAGTACCACCCTACTGCCAGCACTCAGTGGACACCAGCCAAAACACCTAAAAGGACCATGAATGAGCCCTGACTGTTTATTGTTCTCTTTAACAATACTTTAATAAAAACCGAATGTGCAGATAATATTGAAAAATGAACACTGACATTTTCCTTATTAGAGGAGTTTTTAGTTTTATTATGGTTTTTTTTTTTTCTTTAGTGAGAAAATGGAAGACCCCATGAAGACAGAGAATTATAAACCAGGACTCTGCCCTAGAAGATGATAACGATAAGGCTGTTTCCTTTTTAATATCTGAAGAAGCATTAGTCAGGGAATCTGGCAGTTTCATGAAAGGAACATTGCTCCTCCTTTACGATATCTGTGAAGACAGACTAATGTGAAATTAGCTGAAAGGTATTTTTCCACCTTGTTCTGATTTAATACACTATTAGACATTTGTACTTTGTTGCTTTAACATGTGTTAGTGTTTTATGAGCTGTCCGGTCAAGTACATTTCAGCAAAATGTTTTTCCATTAAATTGCACTTGTTGCCTGCATGCAATGCACTTTTAACCAGTAAAGCAAATTGAAAGATTTATTTATTTAAAGAATGGTATTTCAGCGTTAACTCAAGTCTGTACAACATAAAATATGGAGAGTACTGTATTTAAACCTCCGTTTTCAGTTTATGCTTAACCCGAAAGCAAAAATATATTGCAGCTTACCATTTTTCAGATGTGATAGCTGCATTAGTTTTCTTTTTTTAGACTTTTTTCCCTTTATTTCCACCTGGTCCTCCTGCCAGTAAGTTTGTTATATTTCAACTTCCTTTGACAGACCAAGCTCTTCAGCATTTTAAACTGACAGAAGAGCTTACAATGGACAGCTTTTATTTATGTAAAACATTTATCTCAAAAGGAAAAAGTATGTCTCTGTAACTACTTAAAAAGTTTTAGTTGCAGTTCCAATTTAATTTGTTAGCCAAGTCCATCTAAACCTAATAATCCATCTAACACCACACTCCCCACAGGGTGACAATGCTGCTGTCCGAGAGTGGCAACTGGACTCCCAAAGTGGCTCCTCTTTGCTAGTTGTGCGGCCACTCTCTTCCTGACATCATCAGATACAATGCAAGACTTCTGGCCACATCTCAGGGCAATAAGGTAAGTATTCCTCTGCATTACACCCCCTAGACTAAACAAGCAGTAGACTCTTACTATACAGGAGGGGGGCCACAATAAACAAATGGAAGATCCTTTTTATATGGGTAGGGGACATGCAGAAGTTATTTTTGAGGCTGAGCAGAGTTTAGAATTAAGGCCCAACTCCACCCCAACTTTAAAAAAAAGTTTTTAACAGCATGTGTGTCTTATGTTGATGCGGTGATACCAAAAGTTATCTTTACCCTCTTCCTCCTCTGGTGGCAGGTAGAAAGCTTCAGAGAGTGGTACTATGTATGTGGTGCCAATCTCTGTAGCATTCTCCTTTAAATCTGGGAGCGGGCAGAGCCATGGTGTGCTTTGTGTTATTCAGCCAGAATGGGACCGGTGCAGAATGGGTGAGTGGAGAGTCTGCAGGGAACAGCACAGAGATAGGGTGAGCATACTAGCTGGAGCTGTTTATTTTTTTTAATAATTTGTAACTTTTGCTGGGCTCTCACATTTTAATCTTTTTGCCCATGCTGAACTTGGACTTAACTACTCTTTTTTGTGTAATTGATTCTGTGGTCACATGATTGCTTTACTTTCTGCTAGGATCAACCTCAGCCACAAGTGGAAGTTGGTGGGTAGTTGCAGCGCTTGCTATGTAATTTCCACAAACAACTTTAGTAGAAGGAGCCACATCTTTGAACACACCTTTCTATTCTTCACATCCAATTTGGATGGAGATGGCCTGTAGATTACAGCCACTCAGATGGGAGAGGCAGGGTGAAGGTGGCTGTGATGCATATGTAATTGTAGTTGCCGGACACTTCCTCCACGTTAACACAGGAACGTCAAAGAAAGGTTCTGCATCAGGCTGTTGCACTGTAGTGCTTAGAGGATGCCCAGGAGGGCAGGGTGACTATTCTGAAGCAATGCTTCAGATCAGTCATAACATTATGACCACTGAAAGGTGAAGTGAATAACATTTATTATCTTGTTACAATAGTACCTGGAAGTGAGTGGGATATATTAGGGAGCAAGTAAACATTTTGTCCCTGAAGTAGATGTGCTGGAAGCAGAAAAAAATGGGCAAGCATAAGGATTTGAAGCGACTTTGAGACAGGCTAGATGACTTGGTCAGAGCAACTGCAAAACTGCAGCTCTTGTGGGATGGTCCCAGTCTGCAGTGGTCAGGACCTTGAAGTGTTGGCCTCCAGATTCTATGTTTTATGAGCTGTCCGGTCAAGTACATTTCAGCAAAATGTTTTTCCATTAAATTGCACTTGTTGCCTGCATGCAATGCACTTTTAACCAGTAAAGCAAATTGAAAGATTTATTTATTTAAAGAATGGTATTTCAGCGTTAACTCAAGTCTGTACAACATAAAATATGGAGAGTACTGTATTTAAACCTCCGTTTTCAGTTTATGCTTAACCCGAAAGCAAAAATATATTGCAGCTTACCATTTTTCAGATGTGATAGCTGCATTAGTTTTCTTTTTTTAGACTTTTTTCCCTTTATTTCCACCTGGTCCTCCTGCCAGTAAGTTTGTTATATTTCAACTTCCTTTGACAGACCAAGCTCTTCAGCATTTTAAACTGACAGAAGAGCTTACAATGGACAGCTTTTATTTATGTAAAACATTTATCTCAAAAGGAAAAAGTATGTCTCTGTAACTACTTAAAAAGTTTTAGTTGCAGTTCCAATTTAATTTGTTAGCCAAGTCCATCTAAACCTAATAATCCATCTAACACCACACTCCCCACAGGGTGACAATGCTGCTGTCCGAGAGTGGCAACTGGACTCCCAAAGTGGCTCCTCTTTGCTAGTTGTGCGGCCACTCTCTTCCTGACATCATCAGATACAATGCAAGACTTCTGGCCACATCTCAGGGCAATAAGGTAAGTATTCCTCTGCATTACACCCCCTAGACTAAACAAGCAGTAGACTCTTACTATACAGGAGGGGGGCCACAATAAACAAATGGAAGATCCTTTTTATATGGGTAGGGGACATGCAGAAGTTATTTTTGAGGCTGAGCAGAGTTTAGAATTAAGGCCCAACTCCACCCCAACTTTAAAAAAAAGTTTTTAACAGCATGTGTGTCTTATGTTGATGCGGTGATACCAAAAGTTATCTTTACCCTCTTCCTCCTCTGGTGGCAGGTAGAAAGCTTCAGAGAGTGGTACTATGTATGTGGTGCCAATCTCTGTAGCATTCTCCTTTAAATCTGGGAGCGGGCAGAGCCATGGTGTGCTTTGTGTTATTCAGCCAGAATGGGACCGGTGCAGAATGGGTGAGTGGAGAGTCTGCAGGTAACAGCACAGAGATAGGGTGAGCATACTAGCTGGAGCTGTTTATTTTTTTTAATAATTTGTAACTTTTGCTGGGCTCTCACATTTTAATCTTTTTGCCCATGCTGAACTTGGACTTAACTACTCTTTTTTGTGTAATTGATTCTGTGGTCACATGATTGCTTTACTTTCTGCTAGGATCAACCTCAGCCACAAGTGGAAGTTGGTGGGTAGTTGCAGCGCTTGCTATGTAATTTCCACAAACAACTTTAGTAGAAGGAGCCACATCTTTGAACACACCTTTCTATTCTTCACATCCAATTTGGATGGAGATGGCCTGTAGATTACAGCCACTCAGATGGGAGAGGCAGGGTGAAGGTGGCTGTGATGCATATGTAATTGTAGTTGCCGGACACTTCCTCCACGTTAACACAGGAACGTCAAAGAAAGGTTCTGCATCAGGCTGTTGCACTGTAGTGCTTAGAGGATGCCCAGGAGGGCAGGGTGACTATTCTGAAGCAATGCTTCAGATCAGTCATAACATTATGACCACTGAAAGGTGAAGTGAATAACATTTATTATCTTGTTACAATAGTACCTGGAAGTGAGTGGGATATATTAGGGAGCAAGTAAACATTTTGTCCCTGAAGTAGATGTGCTGGAAGCAGAAAAAAATGGGCAAGCATAAGGATTTGAAGCGACTTTGAGACAGGCTAGATGACTTGGTCAGAGCAACTGCAAAACTGCAGCTCTTGTGGGATGGTCCCAGTCTGCAGTGGTCAGGACCTTGAAGTGTTGGCCTCCAGATTCTCTACACCTCAATCCATTCGAGCATCTGTAGGATGTGCTGGGAAACCAAGACAGATCCAGGCCTTCCCTGCAACTTACAGGACTTAAAGGATCTGCTACTGACTGCTTGGTGCCAGTTAACACAGCATACCTTCAGAGGTCTAGTGGAGTCCATGCCTTGACGGGTCAGGGCTGTTTTGGTGGCAAAAGGGGAACCTACTCAATATTAGTCATATTGTTATGGCTGATCGGAGTATATGCACAAGAGCCACATTTCTAATTGCTAACTTTTCACTTTTGCCTTGACACACACTTTAAATCTACTCCCTTGCCACATTGATTTAAACCCTTAGATCATCAAGGCGGGGGAAGAGGGGGAGTAAGAGACTGGAACTCCAGCCAGTATCATTATATCAAATGGAATCTTGTGTCTGACTTTTGCTTTTTAGCAATCAGCTGCTTACCAATTCTGACTAGACAGAAGGAAGCATACAGCTCTCCGTAAGCAATGAAAATAGATAATGTCCTGTATATTCACATAAATAAGATGATTGCTCCGACTCTACAAAGGAAGATTTGTATCATTTCCTTTAACTAGAGTTTAGGGTGGTTCCAGTTGTTAACTACAGTGAGGAGACATGTGGAACAAGAGCCACACTGTACGTTTGATTCATCTGCTAAGTGGAGCCATATGGACTCCACACATCAATGAAATGAGATCTGGCCAATGATTAATTAACATGAGCATTACAAGGCATATACTTTCCTTTTTGTTTTGTTTTACAGCCTTTGCATGCTTAATATGATACCATGTTTTATTGATTTATAATTGGAACTCTGCTTCAGAGAATTATAAAAAAAAATAAGATGAGTGTTTGTTGCATGATAAGTGCAAAATACCTACATAATAATGTTATGAATGACTGTTAACATTTCTATTTTAAGTTTACAATGTTATTTATTAAAAATGAATAACAATTGCCAGTGTAGATACCTGAACCTTCCTTCGTAATAATATATTGTACCCTGTACAGCAGACTGGGAGAGGCAGGCAGTCTAACACAAGAGCAGGTTAACAGGAGCCAGACACACCTGGCAGGTGGGGGGGACCAGGCAGGTCCTCCCTTTCCTGTCTCCCCCTCACCTTTGAATACTGACAAAAGAGTCTTTTGCTAAGCAAAATAAACCTTTGTCATATACATATACAAGGATGTTTAAACAACTTGAGGCTTATATTAAAGCATTTTGACCACACTAAGATAATCACTAAAACATAATTGGGATATAACTTTTACTATAAATACATGCTAGATGAAAAAAAAGCTTCTGTATTCTTTGTTTACAAACGGGAGAACCTTTAATGCCACTTTAAGGACAGATATGTTTTATTAACAGTTAAACAAATTAGGGGATGCAGAGTCCAATTAGAAACCTGTGATGCCATATTGTCAGAGACTCACCCGGCGCATCCGCCCTCTCCAGCGCCGCGTCGTCTCTGCCGTGACGTCACTCTGGGCTCCGCCCCCTGACCGCGGCTTCCCCTCATAGCCACAGCGGAAACACTCACTCGGCGTTCTGTCAATGTGGAACGTCGAGCGTAGTCTCCCCGCACTCCACCGAACCAGACTGTCTGCCGCTGCTTCAGCCAGCCGTGGATGTAATCAGGGACACAACACCTCGCCTCCAGCAGTTTCTCTGCCTTGCAGTACGGAACGGACTTCTCAGCATTAACACCCCAACCGCAAGTACTAGGGGCTCTGCCCCTACCTATGTTTGCTACTCACTTTCTATAGTGTTGCCAAAACTGAAGTGGACAGCGAACAACATTTCTCAACTCCTGACTTTAAATACCCCAGAATTACCAGTTTTCAGGATTCTCTTTAAAGCAAACCTGTCATTAAAAAATCAAATACAAAATACCCAGTCTATCCCCTCCATTGCCATAACTTAACAGGGCGCTCCTCTACACTGCCCTGATCCATTCTTCAATCCTGTAAAAAATGTGTACTTTAAAGTACTATATGAAGAATGTACACCAGATGTCCCCTCTCCCTTTTCATACGACAATGTCCAGTGTCTAACTAGTCCGTTTCCAAGCTCCGACCCTGTCATATGGCAGAAGCGCCTAGCAATATTCATGTTTAAAGTGTATTTCCACTTTTGCAGCCAAATTGGGATAACACCTACTTTATATTTTTTACATGTTCCAATTCACAGAACATAACTTAAAAACATATTTAACAATTGCTACTTGTTCGTTTTCTGAAAACTCAAAAACCAAAGTTTTTCAGTTCTCTGTAATTTCAAGAAGGGGCCTTGGGCTGGGTGGGGAGATAATGTTTACCATAATTGACCCTGTCTATACGGTGCTGGAAAACCTCATTACTAGTTGTAAACTAGATTTGAACACTGTTTGGTAGAGATCACTGAGCCTGATGTTTCTGGCTTCTTTCAGTTACAGGTGTCTGAACGCAAAGAGCATAATAGCACCCGCCACACAGCTGCCACTTTCAAAATGCCAGCAGCCACGCTGTGGCTCCACCGAAGATGTCATTTTTCCTCAGGTATGCCACTGGCACGCAGTGGAAAACCAGTTTTGGGTCTGTATTCATGAAATGAATGGTCTGACCCATGATATTTTTAAATCTTTTTGTTCAATCTTTTAAACCTTATTTCTTTATGGCCTGATTAGAAATATGCAATATGTGTTGTGGCAGTAATGATAATTTAAGGTACTTTTGGGTGTCCTGCTGATTGCCCCACCACCCTGGCCTAAGACGTTTGTCATTAAAGGACCAGAGCACCAATGTGTCAGATTTGAGGGACGGAAGCAGAAACAAGAGAGAAGAGATGGCATGGGGAAAAGAAAAAGTCTTACACCTTCGCGCAGACTATGCAACCTCACAAGGGCCCCACATTGAAGCCCATTTTTACTAGCTGATGGCCTATACTGCTTATTTCTAACAATTCCAACTCGTCTCATCTCTAGTGAGAAGTAAAAGTCATTCTTAATATTGCCTTAATTGTTCCCCCAAATGAAATGATCTTGCAACTCTGTCATCCACAGTATCATAGTATGCTACAAGACCCTGATATTTCAGTCTTCTTGTTCTTCCCTGCTTGCTGGGAGTACCTAAGGAAGATAGCTGATGTACCTTCTTTAGAAAACCAAAAGGTCCATCATCCTTCACTCATGCTATGAAATCCTGATGTAGAAATACAGCGTCATTCAGCATTCGGACAGCAGCTGCACGACCGACCACCATCTTGTGTCTATAAATATTTGTACTCGCACTCTTGCAGCACAAAACAAGAAAATTGATATGATCTGTAATAAAGGCATTTGACATCTTTTGCAAGTTGTATAAATAACATCAAAGATGAGTACAAAAGATCACTGATGTGGCTAGAGGATTGCAGGATAAGCCCAAATGTCTTGGATGTCTCTTCAAAAGAACTATGGAAAGCAAGAAAAAAAAACAACAACTCCAAACCACTGGCTGCGAATGTCTCTATTCATAATCCGTGGTCTGGAAAAAAGATCGTACTTTATTTACAAGATTCTATTTCTGAAACCTTGAAAAAGGTAATAAAAATATTGTTTAAATAGTTCATAACTCAGGAGCTTGCCAGTCACTGTCATGGAGTTGCTATCTGCAGGAGGTTAATAATAGCTTTGTACGTCTTCTGTGGCTTGAATGTGTCATACGTAACTGCATATTATTTCACTTGTGCTTTTCGAGAGTATGTATTTATTTAGCTATGATTTTGGGGCTGAAGTATCTGTGTAAATCACAGACTTCTTAAAAGCAAAAAAGAAAAATGATGTCACTTTTAAGTTTTAGACTTAAAAATATTCAACAAAATATGTTGTGAATTAAGTGGGCAACATTTAAAAATAAACTGTAAAGCTTAACCTCATCATGGCTGAGAGTGTTATGTGCCTTCATGACAGGAGTGGTTCTAGATAGGAGGCTTTAGACATTCTTTAAACTGAACCTGTGCTTTGGCCATGCAGGGTAAATCGACAGGTTCACTTAAAGAGAAACTTTGCCTACTAATTTAATGTTTGCCAAAACAGATACTTTTAAGGCATGCCAACTGTTAAGGTTTCCAATGTGCTTATTTCAGTCCTCAATCGAACGTTTAATCAGCACCATGGCAACTGCAATCCAAATAGAGTCTAAGATGGCACCTTCCCCTTGACTTTAAGGGATTGGAGGTTGCAGTTCCACTTCAACTGCCACCTTCCCCAGATGCACATAATTGCCCTGTAGGAACTAGTCTGTTGTGATCATTTATGCACCTGTAGCCCCTATATAGTTATATATCTGTGCTACTATAGGAATGTGAATTCTGACTATAAACAGTTAATTGCCTCTGTGTGTGAAGAGAGGTGGAGATTGTAGTACAGAGCAGATATGGATACATTGCTGAAAGGACGTTGAGAACTACATCGCCCAGGATGCTGTGTGAGAGGAAGCAGGAGTACTAGGGGCGGTAGCTACTGAGCGCGCAGTCTAGCACCGGGATCTGAAGTGTGCGGACGTCCGTGATATTGTGTGAGTGAAGGCTGCCTGCAACAAGGCCGTGTGGTCACCTCTGTCTGATAGGGACATACAGGCTCTGTACCACAGTGTATAAAGTCTATTGTCCGGTTGCACAGCTGAAGAGACGGTAATTGAGTGCCGAGGCCTAGTGACGTGTCATCAGGTGAAGTATCGCGGCCTGGACGTGCGGCCGATCCAGTCACTGGAGTGACCCAGCCAGCCCACCTGAGGGAGTGGAAGTGAACGGAGCCATCGGTGAGCGTGTTTGAGACGCTAGATGACCCTAGACGAGCGGTGATGTGTTCCAGATGACCCTAGACGAGCGGTTGTGTGTTCCAGGAAACCCTAGACGAGCGGTGATGTGTTGCAAGAGGCCATATATGACTTCTCCATCCTTGTGTTGTTCTAACGAAAGAGGGACTTCCATCTTCTGCTGAAAGAATCATCTTTCCAGACAACCCTGGGAGCGGTGAGAGGCCTCTGGGGCCAAACTGACAATGTACTTTTACACATCTGCTACACAGTATGGGCTCGAACGTTGGCTAGCCTAGGACATTACTACTGGCCAGTAGTCTAGAGGGGATGTGATACTTCCTAGGGGAGCTGCTATTGTTGAGGTTGTCTATCACAAGATTTCTCACTAAGACAGTCTGGCATCACAGGTTTCCATATAAGCAATAGATAGCCGTGGTGACTGGGTGCCAGAGTGTCTCAGCCTGTCGTTGATTGTACTGTAAGTGACTAATAGACCACCAAGAGTATTATTTTGTATTCCTCAGCCATTAAATCCTTTACAAAACTCTCCAAAGGTGTCTGGGTGTGCTGTGGATCCATCATTGGGTGGTACATTGGTGCAGGGGGACAGAAAGACCTGTTACAACCAGCGGCTGCTGCGGGGGTAGCGCTACACACCCATTTGAGAAGCAACGGTATTGCCCTACCACTGCTTTAAATTGACACTATACTCAGGAGTTAAATCATAACGATGCTTTCAAGTATCTATCTAACTATTAACAGAAATGTACCCACTGCACCAAGCTCACTCCTGTGATAGAATATAATCTCATGTTTAGATAGCGAATTTGTATTGAAATTGTTGTCTATGACAGGAGTGAGCTTGGATTGGCAGCTACTTTACAACACACACAGGGACATGGGGGACAAAAGTAGCCCCCCTCTAGAAGGAAGGACAGTGTCAGCATGAATTCAGAGATAATTTGAGGATCTACAGCCGAGTGATACACACATTTTTATTAATAGTTAGAGTATGTGGATGCATTTTTAAGATTTAACTCCTAAGTTTAGTGTCACATTAAAGAAAAAAGACTTACCCACATTTATAAGCACAGCGGTATGCTTTACAAATGTGTATTGCATTGGAAGTCCAAAGCTGAAGGAGAGCAATAAATATGAAATAGAGTAAGAAATCAAAAGGTCTGAAGGAGAGCCATATCCAGTAACGTTGAAATCACATGGCTCTCCTCCAATCACAGAGTTCTTTCTGCTGAGGTAAAGAGAGAAAACTTCATGAAGTATTGCACACTCAATGCTGTGGAATGCATTTTATGAATAGGCTGAAAAATGCAGACTGTGATATTGAGAAATTCACTCTGTTTTAAATTGGCAGATAGTTTCTATGCAAGGTTGGTAAAACTGCCATCTGAATGCACTGAAGTGATTTTAACAATACCCTGTCAGTTCACTAAACAAATCCAAATGGCAGGTCACTGCTAGAAAAAATATAGTATACTTGCCTCTTGAGCACACATGTCTTCTACCTTTTCACCATGTCCTCCCTCTTCTCTCCACTTCCTCCAATTCCTACATAGCTCCTAGGACCTTGTGATGTGTTCAAATACCTCGACTAAAAGCATTAATATTTTCATTTCACAAGATTGGTTCCACAAAGGATACGGTCTTTATTGAACTTACATAGCCATAGAATTATAAGCCAGCAAATGTAGACAAAGAAGGAAAAAAAGTTCAATAAAGCCAAATTGAAGTCAAGAAATAAATATGCAGTCATACTTTCCCGTTACAGCATTACAGGAGGTCTTAATAGGACTTTGCAGTCTAATAGGCACCAGAGTTAAGCTGGCCATACACCAGTAGAATTTCATTAGAAAAAATTAGTTCTTTGAATGTTTGTTTGATTTTATAAAAGTAAAAGGGGTCATATTGACATTTGATTTCAACCACAGTGACAAAAATAAATCAAAACAGCAGGATTGAAAATTTTTCTTGAATGAATAAAATTATAATAGTGAATGTGGTTTGCCTTCAAGATACTCCATTCATTTCCAAAATCAAACACATTTTTGAACAGCATTCTACAAGTCTCTGATGGCATTATGGAATGTTCTGATGAGATTTTATGTATGAACGTTAGTATGAAAATCTTCCAGTGCATGGCCAGCTTTAGATTTTGTAATCCGCATTCAGTAACATACCTGACACCCCTCCACGTCTCTGGTATACCCCTCCACTTCTCTGGTATATGTTAGGACTCTTGATAGAGCACTGAAGAGGGAGGGTAGGAATGCACACTTTCTGTGAGTAAAAAAGACAGACTGAAGATGTTAAGGGGAGGAGCTACATGACTGTAGGAAGGAATTGTCCCCTGGGAAAGGGTTAAACATGTGGAATAATTAGAGGGTCTTACCTGATTGGAGGAGATCAGGTGGTTAGGAGGAGCCACATGGGAGGGAACTGCAGTGGCTTTCTGGAAAGTTGACATAGGAGGCAATTGTCCTGCCCGCCCTCCCTTATTTCGGGTTAGAAGTGGTCTTTGCATTTGATATGAGGTTAGGGGGTTTTGGGCAGTCAAAAGCAATGTGAGATGGGCATAAAAACGGGAAGGGGGGCATCTGGTGGTTTGGTGCTTCTTTGGTGGGGTCAGTTGTGGACAGGGGCCTGGCCCCTTCGCGAAGTTGGGCATAGATAATGCTGGAATTGTCCCAGAGCTGGTGGGGGACATGGCATGGATTTACACAAGCCTTTGTTGGGCTAACATACACTAGAGACCAGGGGCGGACTGACCATTCGGGCACTCAGGCATGGACCGAGGGCCAGCGGCCACTAGAGGGCCCGTGAGAGGCTCCTGGTACCTTTTATTGGTTGCCAGCTTCGCCTCTCTGCTCGGTGATGCTGCCACTAGGGATGTCCCGATACCGCTACTATCATCGGTATCGGGAGCGATACAGGGCATTTTGACAAGTACTTGTACTTGTCAAAATACCCCGATACACAGCGCCGAAGTTTGCTGGTTTACCTCATTCTCGGCGCTCTAGTGCTCAGTTATTTTATTTTTGTTTCGGTCAGCCGGCCAGCAGGGGGCACTGTGCAGGCAATTCCATCAGGTTACGTGCTTCTGCTTCCAGCGCTCAGCTGAGCTGTGTGAGGTGTGGTGGCAGCATGACTCCAGAACACAAGAGCGAAGATGACAAGAAGAGGCCAAGAGGTGACTGTTTGTACTGCTCCGTGTGTCTGCATCTCCCCATCCACAAGGTATAGATTTGTGACTGTGCAGAGCAGGGTGGAGGTAGTGCTCCATGAACCAGGACAGATTAGGAAATAAAATCAGATGTATGAATAGCTGTAGGGGGTAAATTCACTATGGACTTAATGTAAAGTGTGGGAAAAACATAATGGCTGTGTTGTCTGCACCCTAATCTTTTTATTGCATACTACAGACAGAGTAGTACAGTCAATCCTGTAACATTAAGCAAGGCCCTTTATTCTTTTAGTAGATTTCATAAATGTGTTCATGTGCTTTTGCAAACAAATATGCTTCCTTATGGTATGGTATTACATTCTTGTGCAGCATTTAAAGTAGAATTCCAGGCAAAAATATTAACCCTTGCTATGGGGCTACCTGGGAAAAGCAAGGGTTGACTGGTCATTTGTGTCTAGGGAGAAGTAAAAAAAAAGTTATAGTCTGCTGAATCCCTGAAACAGCAGAGCTCCCTCCAATCTCTGTCTTCCTCCGCTGCAGTAGTGGTATGTCCCCCAGCATTCTCACATCCAGTACACTTGATGACTTGAGGATTCCAAGACCGCTGCAACAGAGGGGGAGAGACGCTGGAAAGACTGGTCTAACAGCAAGCCGGCTCCAAGGATCGGGTGAGTATAACTTTTGTTTTCATCCCTGGACACAAACAAGCAGGTAATGTGACTGTGCTTCATGTTACACCCTAGATATGGATTTAACAAGAAACATGCTCCAAGAGGGGGAGTATGTTTTTATTTAAAATCAATGTCTTTCTGACACTAGGTCACTGACAAATGTCAGCAACGAGGTTGTGTGCAGCAGGACTGCTTCTAAACCCATTCTCAGTATTTGTAAGCAAGTAGCACTGAGGCTGTGATTGTGAGCAGCACTCCTACACACAGTCGCAGTTTTCTTCATTTACATATGCTGAGGCAGGGTTCAAGAGATGATCTCTGAACAGACTTGGTGCTGCCATTTTACACCTGACATAGCGGCTGGAAGAGGAGCAGCAGAGGACTTCCAGGATGAGAACAATAGATTCCTCTAATCCTTTTGTAACTTTATTTCGGCAGGGTACTGGAAGTGTGTACCAGGTTAAATGATCCATAGTACACACTTCCAGTACACTGCGGTAATAGAGTTACAATTCTCCCCTGCTAACATGAATAGATTAAATGATCCCAGAGGCAGATGCATGATCGGATTTGTAGTTTCAAGACCGCTGTGTGAAAGCAAATACAAATGTTTTATTGTTCTAAAACAGTCTTAAAGTACTTCATAATCATAAAGAAATTGGCCTAAAATCATTAGTCTGCATTGTTTTTTTTTAAATGTCACCAGTCCCTTTAAGAAAAAGTATCAGTAATTGGTATCGGCAAGTACATGAGGGGAAGTACTTGTACTTGGTCTTGAAAAAGTGGCATCGGGACATCCCTAGCTGCCACTCTCCGAGCTCTGTGCTCCTCCGCACAGGCCTGCCACAGTAACGTCACCAAGATGGCCGCCGCCCGTTAGCAGCGGTGGCCATCTTTAAACCTGGAAGTGCCAATAACAGACAAGGCACATTTTACAGGCTGCTGCCACCACTTTGATAATCACCGCTCTGTGCTCATCCGCACGGGCTGCCTCACATGAATGTCACTAAGATGGCCACCGCACGAGGGCAGCGGCGGCCATCTTTAAACCTGGAAGTTCCCACAGTCCGGGCCTGAACTATTTTTTATACTACTTTAGGGAATTCCAAGTCTGCTAACGGGCTCTTCTGCTGTGCTGCAATGTGTGGTATGCCTGCCACACATAGTCACATAAAAAAAAATCATATTGACTGGCAGCCATCTTTAATCTAATCGCGCATGCGCATAAGATCACACTGTCCCTGTGTTGCCAGACCTCTGGGTAGGGATGAGGAGCTTACAGAACCTGTGCACTGAGGAGAGACAGAAAGGAGGGGAAAGACTACGCGGAAGCAAGCAGAGGACGACACAGCAGATGACTGAATAGCTTCTTTTGTAAGTAAATTGTTTTATTATAAATAGTTTAATGTTTGTTTTTGTCTTTTAACATTTAAATATTCTGGCTTTTGCTTAAAGGGACAGTTTTAAAAAAAAGAAGCTTTTTTTTAAAGTTATGTATGATGGTTTTTGATAATAAATGTAGTGGTGCTATAATGTATATTATACTGTATACTGGGTGTTATACCATATACGTGGTGTTGGTATATCCAGGGGCAGACTGACCCCCATTACCATTTACCGTCACCCTGCGCACGGCCTGCTGGGATCGGTAGTCTTCCCAGCATTCCGGACCGGGGTAAAGGAGAGTGAGATGGGCATAGTGATGGCAGGACGGGGACACAGATCCGTGCCGCAAAGAGGAAGTTGCTGAGTGGTGGTGGGTGGCCCAGTATCCCACACACACAAACCGCTACTGCCAACGCAGAGATGGGGGGGCCCGCCGGCCACGGATACTGAGGAGGGAGCCGGAGGAGCTGCAGGCAGCCAGGTACGTGATGCGGCAGCCTGGGGCCTCTGTATAAAGTACTGCTGGTGGTTGTAGTCCTCTACTGCAGGTGCCATTCTGCATTGCAGCAATGCATAATAGCACCCTCTATAGAGGACTACAAATACCAGCCGTACTTTATACAGTAATGATATTGCTGTTTAAAGTATTGCTGGGATGTGTAGTCCTCTCTAGCCTATGCCATTCTGCATTGCAGTAAAAAAGGATGCACCTATACCACACAGCTCCTCCTCCTTCCCACCGCCCGCACAGCCATCGTGAGACCCAGCCGCCCGCACCCTCCGCACAGCCATGTTCTGACCCTGCCGCCCACACAGCCCTGCAGAGACAAGCACGCCTCCGCACCACTCCTGAGACCCTCTGCCCGAGACATCAGGCCAGCAGCTTGGAGCAGAGCGCCAGCACAGACTGAGATCTGGACCCATCACCCCCCTTGGGAGTGGGAAGGGGGCCGAGAAAAAGTTTGCACACCAGGGTCCTTTGTTCCTTAGGTCCACCACTATGAACTGGAGGCAGTGGAGATGTAACAAGTGGTTGGGGGTTATGTAAAGGTGTAGGTAGCAAATTCACAGGAGGTTAAACTGGAAAAATTGAGGTGTTTGTGACAGTGAGTGTTTTACAGTTTGGGAAGCATTTTATATGGCAATAGCAGACATCTCAACTCTCCCGGATGTTGCGGGAGTCTCCCGCTATTAGACACCCGGGAGAGCAACATTTTCTCCTGCAAATGTTTGCTCTATCTAGCAGAGTAAACCTTTCCCTTCTGTTTTTCTTGTATTTTTTTCTTGACAAAAAAAAAACCCCCAGCATAGGAATGAATAGCTAGATTCCTATTGGCTATTTCAATTTGCAATAGCCAATAGCAGACTAGCTGTTGCACCCACCCACTGCTGCTGTCAATCAGCAGAGGTGGACCTGACATTCTCCATCAGCAGAGGGTGAGTGCAATAGCCAGCTTGCTATTGCAAATTGAAACCAACTTACATTCAAGTACCTTAACTATTAACAAAAATTGATCTTCTTTTTGTATCACTCGGCTGTAGATCCTCAAATCATCTCTGAATGTGTGTTGACTGTGGTCTGCAGTGCATTGGTTGTGGTCTGAGGTCTGGATTATTCAGTTCCCCTGTCAATTCTCCTCCTAGTTCTCTTAAAATGTACCCGGGATAATTGGCAGAACTGAAGAATCTAGGTCAAAATAGCTCACTTTCCAAATCGCCTAAATTGGTCTAGATCTTAAAATTCTCCTACCGATTCCCCTGCAATTAAGTTCAACTTTTAATGAATAGACCTGCAATTTTGAAAATATTGTGGAGAACTAATTCTGTAATACAACAATGTATATGTGGGTGGGGCTTGTATATGGGCAGAGCACAAGGGGGCCCCATAATCTTATATTGCCCGGGGGCCCCATGTGTTGTCAGTCCGCCCCTGCTAGAGACCCCTTATACCAACAACATTTGTTTGGTTATTATTGTTTGGTTTGTTATTTCTGTTTTTATATGATCAGTAAATGTAATCTGTTATATGGTTAAACAAAGGGCTGCTATAGCCGTTGAAACCCATGTTGCGTTCCGTGTGTTTTATTACGAACTAAGAAAGGGGGAAGAATTGACAAATCCAACAGTAACGGTATTTTAAAGCATTTCAGAAAAAAAATCAGTCACAAATCATATGGAGGTATAGGACTATAAAGACATAAAAAGGTGGAAGACTTCAACTGTGCTTTAGGTTTCAGGAGAGAAGCAACACTCTGCATAGAAATTGTGGTCACATCCTTCAGGCTAGGGTGGTTAAAGAGCACAGGGAGGGGAGTACTAACCAAACCAACAACTAGCTGTGCAGAAAAAGAAAAACAGATGGAAAAGCATTTTTTTGTTTAATTTGTACTCATAATTCGCGAGAGGTAGCTTGCATTGCCTTTCAATGAGATTGATGGGCAGGAAATATTAAGTGAACTCCAGAAATTCACCTCCATTATCTTTGCTCTGATAAAATTCCAAAAAACATTACATATATAATGAAATATTATGGATTGTGTTTTTTTTCCATATCCTAAGCTGTAATTTTGGTTTATTTGTCTTTAATTCATTTGTAGAGACATAAAAATAAATACATTTGAAAGAGTAATATTTAGGCACTAGGGATCTGCTCCCTCATACATGTATTTAAAAAGGAGTTATTGCAATAAATCATGCTGACCCCATCAGAGCCACTGGAAGTGCTCAGTTTCAGCACAGAAGTGAGCCTGAAAATATCATTATTTTAAATATCAAAACAGTTTATAAGCCCAAGAACAACAGTGTTAAGTCCTGGTATTTTGATTCAGTTACTTGGCTTACTCTTTTGTGGAATGTCACTTTTTTGGTAGGAAATGTGTGAAAGATTATATTTCGTTGACTACAAAGAAAACAAAGTTTAGACCTTCCATGCTTTTGTTGAGAAATGGCCGTAAAATTGATTGCAAATGATACATATTTAACCTCAGCTTGCTTTGAAATAAATGTAAAATAAACACAAACGTAGTTAAAAAACTGTATTTTCAGCGCATGATTGTGTTTTGTGTTTTTATGTAAGCAGGGTTTCTTTTTAATGAAGGGTCAAAAAAGGGAATTTAGCAGAGGAGGACCAACAGAATTATTGGTAATGATAGCTGCTGCTTTAAAGCTGGTCATATTTCTAGATCCTTGGTGACCTAATCAGATGAGTGGCCAAACATTTTAAAGTAGAACATCTCTCTGTATGTATAGAACTAATATCCCTCACTTACCTCCCACGGGCAGCTGTTAACTTTGATACCAGAATTTGTATCACTTGGTCATCTATATTATATCGTTTAATTTCCATATCCTTGACCTATTTTTGGGGTTCGTTTACATATTTGTCTGTCACCTCCCTCTACTGTCATGTATCTGGATAAGGAGCCAGAGAATACAAGCCTGGCCCTCTCTTACTTCTCCAGTCCAAACACCCCTTGGAAAGTGGGCAAAGAATGAAGGGATACAAGCATGGCACTGATGGATGGAAATAGATGCACATTGCCAAGATGAAGTCAGGAAGCAGGCTGGGTCAACTAATAACAGGTCATACCATATGAATATAGAAAAGAAGGGACCAAGAAATCATGAAGCAAATCTTTGTAACATGGAGAGATGTGACTTCTTAAATATAAAAACAAATATATGTTGACAAACAATATACAAAATGAACATGAAGAAACCCTCAAAATAAACACCCAGATAAAATACCTTTTTTAAAATTATATTTTAAATATGTTTATCTGAATGTTCATTTTGATTTTATTTGTCATGATGATTTTTTATACATTGTGTATTAATATAAATTTTATATGAATAAAAATGTGTATCAACCTTTGGGCATACTGTATATGTGTAAGATTATCACGTACCTGAATGGAGACCCAACTGAGAAGGGGGCTACCGGTGCACCCCTTGTCCCACACCTCTGGAGGTGGTGAAAGGGGACGTAAGGATGGGGAAAGGCACAGGTACTGGTACTGGTGGCTGGCTGGGTTTCGTAGAGGCACTGGTGAGTCTGCAGGACCAGGATGACACCAGGAGACAGAGAAGCACTGGCTGGATGAGGTGGCTCAGAGTACTGGTGGGACGAGGCACCAAGTGACAAGCCAGGAGCCAAGTCAGGTTCGAAGCCGAAGTCATACACTGGAAGCCAAATCATGAAATGCAGATCAGGAGCAAGGTCAGGAATAGTAAGCCAGGATCATACATGGGAGAACAGAGAGTCAAGGTACCAAATCGGAAGGAGGAGGAGTCAATGGTCGCAAGCCAGGTTCAGAACATAGGGCACACAGGGACAAGCTGACGACCACCCAGCAATTTGATCATGGCTTCTGTCCATTTAAATAGTCAGAGCTTGCCTGCTAACGTGCATGTGCATATGTGATCCTGTGCCCACGCATCAATGCACGTTTGTCTGGAGCTTTTAGCATAGAATTGCGCGCACATGTGTGCTTGCGTCTTTGAGCTGGGACCAGTTGCTGTTAAGTCTCTCACAAAGCGGTCAAATTTCTTCATGTTACCAAGGAAACAAATTGGGGCGGCAATGCTATACCAAATCAGCAGAGACACAGGGGTTGATTTACTAACCTTTTAAACACACCACGAACGTGTATACACCTCTGTAGTGTGTTCCCTCCCATCATGATCTATGGGAGGAATCGAAACACCTTTGTAGTGTGTACACACCCAGCAGGTGTGTTGTTCAAAGCCCTGCAATGAATTGCAAGGTAATGTGGTGTAAATTAGCTCTATGTTATGTTGCTTGCGTTGATGAATGCAGGAATGTAAATGCATGAGCTAACCATTTTTGTCTAAACTGTGAAGCAGCATTATATATGCATCATGTGCATGATTTTTCCATATATGGCATTAGTGGAAATATGCTTTTAGAGACTTTTTGGTTGATAAATACGTTTTGCTGTGTGAAAATCACACACACCTGGTGTGTGTGTGTGTTTAGGTTAGTAAATCAACCCCACAGAGTCAGTAACATGTGGGCAGCGAGGTACCAGAGCATCAGGAAAAAATCTTTATTGGTGAAACAAGCTATGGTCCATACAGGAGCAAATGAGCAGACAAGAAAGCTAAGGAACAAACATTAGACATCCTGTCCCACACTATCACCCAAAATCAGTTTAGTAGGGTGCGTTTTTTAAATAATTTGCTTGGCGCTACTGTGAGCAACACATGCCCATCGTACGATATAAGATGTACACATCTGTAATCTGGCTAGGCAGGGTGGCTGGTATGATCTTGCGGACATCAACCTTCCGCCACCTGCCCTGACTTCTACCTTCCTATAGACTTGCTTTGTAAGGCATGCTTTGTGAAAGTCTTCCTAGGAGAGGGGTGCTTAGGTTTATATTTACCTAAATAAAAAAAAGGGAAATATAGTTTGAGGATTATTAGTACTGAACATAGAAAAATATTAAAGTACTAAAGATTCTATTTACCTTTAATAACCTTTAGAGTTGTTTTCTAGCTTATGGTAAGAAACCGCCTTCAGAAAGAAGACAGCAAATGCAAAAAACCTATTTAATAGTTAGGATCAGTTGCTCTGAGACCCCGGGGCTTGGCCTGATTTCTGAAAAGCCCAATCTGTTGAGGCCAAGGAAGGTAAAAACAAAAAAGAATTCCCTCATAGTACATACACCGATTTATACAGTGTTAGGAACTATTTAGCCAGAAGGAATTGTAGTCCTAGGAAAGGTAATGGGAGAGCATAAATAAAATCCAGCACTGTCTGAGACTGCTGGAACAGCCCAACATTAAAGTAATTCGAAGACCACAGGTTCATTTTGCCAGATAAAGAAGGGAAGAAGTTTCAAACTCCATGGCATCCCCAGAGTGGTCCTCAGGAAAGCCAATTGGTGGAATCCAGTTGCCATGGTAAGTAGATGCTACCATTTTGCATTTTGTTACTCAAAGTGGAATGTCCCTTTATTGCTTTGCTTTTCACACAATTGAAAACAACGGGATTTAATGTTACCAAAAGCTATCTTTTTCTAAACAAAAACATTATGCATTTTTGAAATAATATGCTTTATTATTCTGGCAAGCATCATTACTAGGGTTGCCAAAAACATTATGTGGCTTTTTGATGCTGTGTACAATTGAGTTTGCATGGTTGGAACCTCTGGGTTTTGTTGAGAATGTGTCTCATCTATAGCTGCAGGACTGGGGATGTAGGAATGGTTGTCTCTGTGGGGAATTCATCGCCCAAGAACAGAATCCTTTTCAAATGTGATGCTACCACACACAGATGGATAATTCCAAACTATAATTAAACTTAAAGCAGACCTCACAGTCCACTGCTCCTGCTTATTTAATGTTTTGAAATAGGAGCACTGTAAATAATTCATGCCTGCACATTTCAATTCCCTGGCAATATTATTAACCTTTTCATTATTGTGCGGGCCAATCACTTTATTACATTTTTACCTTACTGAGTGCTCTGCTGTGGCAAATACTTTACTTACACTTATTTGATTTCAGGATTTTATTCGCTTGGAAATCTGCCACACTTTGATGAATCCATCTATCCCACTTGTCAGTCTGTACGGTGAGTCTACAATAACACATTGTATAATAAGGATAGGCCTGGAAAATGTATTTTATTTATTACAGGTATTTATATAGCACCGACAATTTATGCAATAGCACCGACAATTTATGCAGCACCTTACATAGTGCACATTCACATCAGTCCCTGCCCTTAAGGAGCCTACATTCTAAGGTTCCTATCTCGCATACATACAGGGTTGATTAGGGAGTCAACTAACTCACCACCACACCAACCCATGAAAGCACCCGGAGAACATGCAAACTCCTTGCAGAGAGTATCCTGAACAGGATGTAAACTGGGGACCTCAGTGCTGCAAGGCAGAAGTGCTAACCACTACGCCACTGTGCTTAGTGCATTTTGGTGCTCAAAGTGGAATGTCCCTTTATTGCTTTTTATACAATTGAAAACAACAGGATTTAAAGTTAAAGAGTGCGTTATACAGCAAACCTGAATGGTAAAGTATCTCCCCTCAGAGCCACTAACTTAAATTTGTATCTATAGCCAAAACTTTTTTTTAGATTTGGAGTACTGAAGGTATAAAATCCTTGCCACATTTTTTTTTTTTTGGCTGACTTTTTGGAGCCTTGTGCTGGCAGTGCACATTACTGGGGGGGAGGGGGTGCACGGTGGTATCTCCGGCTCTGTCAGCCATCCCACTCAGCTCCTGGCAACCAGTAGCCTCAGTGAAGTTGCTGGCCAGAGCATCACAGGTTGCTAAGGGCTCTTAGCAACTTGGGACACTCTTGCTGGAAAGGGAACATTTTCCCTTGCCTCTTGTTCTGCGAACAGGTCTAATATTTTGATTTTGCCATCACTTTCTTTGTCGGTGACAATGGTCCCCAGTACAGTTAGAGGGGGTTGATCTCCACAATGGGAACACAGACATCAATAAAAACTTCAAATCATGAGAATATTTCAGTGCTAAGAGGTCTCCCTTGCTATCCTTTATGATAGACCCAACTTTATTTGTAAGTAGCTCATTATCTCAAAGATGCAGAGTCTTCAAAAGGAGGAACTGGGATCAACTCAGGAAAAGAAAACAGAGGATCGCCAGACCAAAACGGATGCATAATTGTGTTGAACAAACAGGTAATGCAATTTGGGGGCAGGCACAACCCCCTTCCTCAGAGCATGGAAATGATAAGACTGAAGGAATGGACTTGGAGCAAAAAACTCACAAATGAGATCTTATTGCAGCTATGGGTAATTCTCCCAAAATTTGTAGACTGTAGGCAGTGATCAGAATAAAAACGTGACCCATTAACCCTTACTATACAAAGCTAAAAATAATAATAAGAGTATTTATATTGATCTGAAAACTTCCACATGATAATCCAAAAGAGAAAATCTGACGTTTCCATTTCACTTTGTTATAGTTTCCATTTTACTGGTTCCATTTGATGCTGTATGCAGATCACAAAGCAATCTTGTCATTCAGTTGAGTGACCAAGATGCTTCTGTTGACAGATCCATCACTAGCACTGCACACTTGACCTGATGTCCATAGAGCAGAAACTAAATTAGGTATTCTTTACTTAAAATATTTAAAATGTATGTCTGCCTCTGCCTACCTACGCTCCGTCTGTAAGATATTAATGTGCATAGACCAATAACACCCAGCTAAAATTAGATCATTCCTTGGGATTAATTACCTTCTCTTTAAAGAAAGCTTTTATAAAATGCATTACAATTTCCCTTCTTTATATCAGTAGGATTCTAAAATGTCAGTAGGGTTAAGTGATGAGGGATAATGTCTCTTCTTTCAAGCACACTGTGAAAAGAATTAGAAAATGAATCCTGTAGGGGGCAATTAAATTTAAAGGATATATATGTATTTCTTTTTTTTGTTTAATTTTTTTCTTTCTTCTTAAAAGTTACTTTCCTTATGGTGATAAAATTTAACATAAGCCAAAAATGTTATATTAACAAAAAAAAAAGCTTTTTGTGCTTTAGAGTTCACCAAAAGTACTTTAAGGAAGGACATATACTTGATCTTTTACAAAAAAAATTCTTTAAAACCTATTTTTCCTGGGGGTGATTACGTTAACTCAGTAAGTTCTATTTTTTGTTTATAGATATGTTTATTGTAGATCTACATATGTGAATTGTGTCATTAATGGGGAACGTGAAGTTGAACTCCAGACAAATAGATAAAATCGACAGATGGAATACATACATTATATATATAAAAGTATATAAAAGCATTTTTACCTGTTGAGGGATTTGTATTTTTGTCCATCCAATTCTGGAGATTTAGACAGCTCTGCCACGTAAGAACAACCACTGGCGCCAACTGTAAACCGTTTTTCAAAGAAGGAGGACTCCAGAGACTCGGGGCAGCTCTTCACAGTCAGGGAAAACTGAGTATCTTGCAAGAGAGAAGAAAAGAGAGCGCCTCCATAGTGTAAAACAATTTTTAATAAAATTGTAGAAACAACAAAAATGTACTCACAAACAACCAAAGGTGTAGGGCTTGTAATTGCAGGATCTCTGTAGAGCTGCAGATGGATGAACAGTGAAAAGTTTTTAAACATGCAGGTGCAGGACTGGGTCCATTGTACTGCACATCAGCTCTTTAGGATTATGCGTGTCTGGGGCCGGACCCCTTTCGTCAGAACCTCGATGGACCCAGTACCCCACCTTCTCTCTTGCTATTAACAAAACTGTAGCTTATTTTTGCATCACTCGGCTGTAGATCATCAAATCATCTCCGAATACATGCTGACACTGTCCTTCCTTCTGGAGGGTGGCTACTTTTGTTCCTCATGGTCCCTGCGAGTCACCGCTCCAAGCTTGCTCCCGTGATGGACTACAATCTCAATACAAATTATTAAACTAAACCTGAGATTGTAGTCCATCATGGGAGTGAGCTTGGAGTGGTGGTTACTTTACAACACACACAGGGACCATGAGGAACAAAAGTAGCCACTCTGCAGAAGGAAGGACAGCGTCAGCACCAATTCAGAGACGATTTGAGGTTTGATTTGTATGTGAACTGTTTGTCTGAAATTCAGCTGTAAGCATTTTTAGAGCTGTGTCTAATTCTCCTAAGAGAAATATTTTACTTCTCTAAGGGATTTTTTTTTATTAATGACTGTATTCTGGTGGTATCTAGGTAGTATTTTATTTTAGTGCTCATTCACACCACAATGTGGCCTTGAGATGGGTTGCGGTGCGGTGCTAAAAATGCAAATGTGATGCATTTTTTTGCGCATTCACCTCAGGTCAATGCCAGTCACCGCAATTCAGCTGAGCTGTTGCAACGCATGGCACATCAGCCTGTACTCTAAAATGGGTCCTTTTAGCATGCAGACTGGGGTAAACAAGCACTTAAAGTGACACTAAACTCAGGAGTTAAATCTTAAAAATACATTAAAGTACCTTAAATATTAACAGAAGTGTATCTTATTTGTATCCTATTTGTGTATCACTCGGCTGTAGATCCTCAAATCATCTGGTTTGGTGCTGACACTGTCCTTCCTTTGGAGAGTGGCTACTTTTATTCCCCATGGTCCCTGTGTGTGTTGTAATGTAGTCACCGCACCAAGCTCGCTCCCATTATGGACTAAAATCTCAGAACAAATTATTAAACTAAATGTGAGATTGTAGTCTATCACAGGAGTGAGCTTGGTGCGGTGGCTACTTTACAACACACACAGGGACCATAGGGAGCAAAAGTAGCCACCTTCCAGAAGGAAAGACAGTGTCAGCATGAAATCAGAGATGATTTGAGGATCCTACAGCCGAGCAATACTCAATTAGGATACATTTTGGTTAATAGTTAAGGTACTTGAATTTATTTTTATGATTTAACTCCTAAGTTTCCTAAGTTTAGTGTCACTTTAATATTTTACCAAGTTGGATTCTTGCATTCTTTTGTATAAATCAATTGTCTTATATATTTGTAATAATGCATTTATGTCACTACTAAGGCATGAGTTGGTAGTAGCAGTTATACACACAAGTTTTTACTGGTCAAAGGCTTTTAAGGTTACATTTATAAAATGCTATTGATTGTCCTGGACCATGAGAAGACATTAGACATTTTTTTGTCTTTTATAAAAAAAAGTTACTCAGCCTGTGATATAATGCTGTAATAAAGCAAGGCTCCTGCAATTCACAGGGTACTGGAATGTCTTGGGGTAAAAGCCTCAACCACCCAAACAGCTCAGAGAACTATATTTCCTAGCGAAATGTCTATCTACGGGCAATAATTTTATCCCCAAAGGTTCCTTAATTACTAACAGCGTTGATGAGTTTTGTGGCTTCAATAAATATATGAAGTATTTCTATTGTTCTGTTGACTTGTTTTGAAGTGCTTAGTAGGGGGAAAAATAATTAATATCCTTTTGTCATCTCTAATTGAAGCAAAGTAATCTGATCCATAAGTTGATGTCTAACATTTTCCTCATTTGGATACAGGCTTGTTCTAAGAATTACTTGATGTTTCAGCCAAAATATAAGCCATGTTTCTCATTATTATCAGCCATCAAAATGTTTTGTGTTTGCCCCCACATTTTTTTGTTTTTTTAATTTTATTTAAGTTGAAACAGTAATATTTTTTCTATGTTTTAAATGGCAATGCAAGATTTAATGAATTACCATATGACAGGAAGTTTGTTACTGGCAGGATAATCAGGTGAAAATAAAGGAATAAAAGCCTAAAAAAGAAAAATAATGCAACCACCACATCTAAGGACTGGTAAGATGCAATATATTATATTTCTGTTTTTGGGTTTAGATACACTTTAAAGAGTTTAGCAAGAAATCAAATGCTCAGAGTGGAACTAGGTGCAAAATAAAAAAATATATACAGTATATTATGCAGGCTGCCAACAGCATGAACATAGTTGTTGTTGTTCAGAAGCCCCCCATAACATAACTTTACCTACCAGTAGGTCTATTATTTTTCCACAGATCAAGCTGTCCAGCAGAAGTTGCAGTTAGGGGGTTGAAGCACTCAATAAAAAAATGAGAAAAGTTCTTACAATGGTCAGCTTCATTCATATGGTTTAAACTTGTTTTCCACAAAAATACAAAAGTCCTGTTGTAACTGCTTAAAAATTGTTAGCTGGAGCTGAGTTTTAATTTGTATGTCTCTTACGTAAACTCTAAAACTACATATCCATCAATGGCTACCCTGCCCAGGGTTAAAATACTGATATGTAGAGATAAGCAAATCTTCCTAGGTTTGGTTTGAAAAATGTTAAACAAATGTTGCTCAAAGTTCAAAATCTCGCAAACCTTACAGTGAACCCCAGGGAAGTCTTTTGGGGGCAAATTCTGTTATTTAGTTCTGACCATTTGTGGAGCTTATTGTTTGACAACTTATTGTCAAACAAGAGGCATAGGAAGCAGGTCATTGTCAGACTCATGGGGGACATGCACCAATGCCAGAATAAAATAAAAAAACTCAGTACAGCAGCGAGAGATCCTTTAAATGTGGCTTCAAGGGCTAAATTGAAAATACCCAAATCCTTTCAATTACAGGCTTAAAGGCAAGTGCACACTGGCCGCGCATACTTGGCCATGAAAGTTTTATCAGAAACACTAGAATTTTGACTATCATTAACTGATGTAAATCTGTCCTGGTGCTGGTCAGTTTTTTGTCAAACTACAGATGATACAACAGTGCAAAACTGTCCAGCAGCAGGGCATTTTTAATGAGGGTGAATTAGCTGACATTTAATAGAGACACAGATTAGAGGCGGCTGTTTTACTACAAGAATTAAGAAACTGCAGATATACAGCAGTGTAAAACTGGCGAGCAGCAGGACAATTTTAATGAGCAAGACTAGGTCCAAATTTACTAGAAACAAAAGAGCAGAGTCTGGGGCTTTACTACAAGACTTACGAGACTGCAGATGAAACAGCAATATCAAATTGGTCAGCAGCAAGATAATGTTAATGAGCAAGACTAGGTACACATTTATAAGATGCAAAAGAGCAGAGTCTGGAGCATTAATACAACACTTAAGAGACTGCAGATGATACAGCAATGCTAAATTGGTCAGCAGCAGGACAACTTTAATGAGCAAGAATAGGCCCAAATATACTAAAAACATAGACCACAGTCTGGGGCTTTACTACAAGAATCAAGAAACTGCAGATAACACAGCAGTGTAAAGCTGGCAAGCAGCAGGTCAATTTTAATGAACAAGACTAGACCCAAATTTACAAGAAACAAAAAAATACAGTTTGTGGCTTTACTACAAGAATTAAGAGACTTCTGGTGATACAGCAATATTAAATTGGTCAGCAATAGAACAATCTTAATGAGCAAACCTAGTCCCAAATGTAATCGCTGGACTACTACGTTCGCAAACAACTCATCCCCACACAGCTGCCACCACTTGTATGACTTGCCCCTCTCTCTTAGATTGTAAGCTCTCATGGGCAGGGCCCACCTTACCATCTGGTCTTGATTTGTATTGTAACTGTAATGTCCTCCTTATATTGTGCTGCGCAAACTGTTGGCGCTATATACATCCTGAATAATAATAATCATCATCATCAGCCTGGGTTCAACTTTAAAAATAATATTGCATTTATGTTTATTATGATTGTGACGGACCCCCGTACTCAGGATGAGTATGTCCGCCGCTGTCTTCTTCCTTGCTGAGGAGATATTGGAACCTGAAGATCCTTAGCTCCCAGTTTCCCCAGTCACTAGCCAAGGCTTGAGTGTAGGTGAAACAAAACTCTGCTTTATTGAGAAACTGCACAAACTTTTATACAGAAAGTGATGAAATCAGAATATAATCCCATTACATCCACCTTGGGGGAGCTGACCATCGGTCTGCTCAACACCACAGGTGTCACCCTGCTAACGAGCTCCAGACGGCCATAGCCTGGCCAGAATGTCATTGTTCTGAGCTCCCTCAGAGTACAATGGGAGATAACGAGGGATGGTGCTGATGGTCTTTCCATAACCAGGTCACACAGCATAACGCACTCAAACATAACTCAACCCCAATACACATTTAACTTATAAACTGATCACCATGTCGTCACAATGATTTTGATTTACATACACTGGCTACTCTGTAGTGGAGACTAGATGCACCTGCATCCTCTGCATTTTATAAGTCAGTCATTTATAGTGTTTGCCTCAGTAATTCTGATAATGGGCCCTCTTCTTCTTTGATGTCCCAATGCAGTAGTACAGGGTGCACCCTCACTATGTCCATCCAGTAGTTCAGCCCTCTTTTAGTATAAAGAAGTCAATGTGCCTCCATTCCAGATTTTTGTGAGATTAATAGACAACCTGACACAATGTCATCTATTATGTATAGATTGTGCTAAAACATTGCACCATTATTTTCATGCAACTCGAAAATAATTTTTCTCAAATAAAATAGATCTCTACTTGCTCGTAACACACATGGAAAATAGTTCTCAGTTAAATGCTTTCATGGTTGCTTATTAATATCAAACAACTGTCAAACACTTTTTCCTCAGATTAGAATGAACTTATGCATTAGTCATTAAGTTATCACGCCATGTGTTAACATTTCTAAACTAAATATAGCAGGGTCTTGCATTAAATTGAAACAGACGTTTAAAACTGCCGTCGTTTTTCTATGGTTTCTTTATATAGGTAAGCAAACTTAAATGTAACTTGACAGTAAGTTTTAACAGTTAGATGATGATACGAGTGAGCATGCATCACTGTTGTATAGGGAGCCGAAGCTGGCCATACATGTGGCAATTTTCTATTCCACCAGGAATCACAAATATGGGAATCAGAAACTTAGCAATCTACCAGTCATGAATTGGATCGACCACCAGAATTCATCAATTGTGAACTTGAAACTGAACAACAACATGTCTTTGAGCCAGAGCTGATTTTCGGATAAGTCTCTTACACTATGGGGAGTCAGATGTAAATGGACATGTGTCTGTTTACTTCAGATTACCCCTGATCTGGCACGATCAGGTCTGATGAAATGGAACTCTGTTATGTTGGTTTTCCCAGACCTGGCCAAGGCCATGGGTAACCGGGTGTAAACGGACACTTATCCATTTAGACCTGGCTGCCGATAGACTAGCATTGGGAATCTAAATGAGTCTGCATGTCAGTTTTTCAGATTCGACCGCATGTGTGAGAGGGGCCTAACAGTTTCAAAACAGTTTATTTAAGATCAAATTAAAACAAAATAAAGCAATGTCTTTAAATTGGCCACATTTTTCCCAGCGAGATGGAATTGTAAATTGAAGCACCACACTCCATTTAATAGTTCAGGTACATATTTATTCTATGTAGATTTAATGTAGAGTTCAGGGGACAGTATAGACATCTAATGCATTTTGAGGGGACAGTAAAGGGGGGTTTAATGTGGAGTTGAGGGGACAGTGTAGAATCAGATACCAGTTCAGATACCAGTGCCGAAACTTTTTCACGAGAACTACCAGGGTTGCAGCGGTTGCAGCTGGGACTTAGCTCTGGCACTCCACCACTGTCCTGAAATCATAAGTCTTTTTTGTTTTAGAAAACTGTCACATGACACTAAACAAAAATGTAGCAGTGCTTCTACTTGAAAAAATGTTATTGGTGCATCCATTATATATGTTTATAAAAAACAAATCTTACATTAAAACAGGGATGCACAAATCCCAGGAGCGCCGTATGCTCCTTAAAAATGATACCTGCTTCCTAACTATTGAATTTTTCTCTAGTCTGGTCTTCGAGATGGAAAAGTATTTGTACTTGTACTTGCACTGAGTACGTTACTTGGTATCAGAACATTCCTACAAATAACCCCTTCATCAGGGCTTAATAAAGGCTGCCAAAATCAGCTGCTGAAGAGCTCAATGCATTATCATACACTGGATAAAACGGTATCCAATTTCAAGTCATCACAGTCTTGATACATCTTTGTAAGCCAATGCACTTCAGGAGCTCATTCGAATACTCCTTTCTTCAGAGCTTTCTGAGAGTCCACGAGAAGCATCCATCTGACTTAGTAGATTGGTGGACTTTAAACCTGACTTGCAAACAGCTAAATCCACAATAAAAAAATCATATATAGGTGTTTTATTTGCCTATAAATTTTGCAAATGCCTATCTAGCCCTAAGATTTACATAGGCTTCCACACAGGACAGCCAGACTGGAGACCTGACATCTGTCTGCTGCAGTTAAGCAACACAGCGAGGTCATCTCCTTGCCCCCAACCTGTGACTGGGCCATGAAAGAGCAGCATCAGACCAAAGAGGTAATCTTTCAGCTCTCTCCTCCAGTCATTGTGCTCTTTGTGAGTACATTTGAAGGCAGAACACCTGATTACCCCCAAGTTCAGCCTCTACATCTCTCATTGTGAATGCTGCTGTATAGGGAATAACAAGAGGTTAAAATCAAGTCAAATTCGGGTATTTATTTGAGCTGTTTTTTAAATGCATCTAATTAATTTCTTAATAAATAGAGAAATGCATTTCTTTTTAAATATTTTTTTTAATATTCACTTCTCTGAGTGCACAGTGCTGATTCTGAACCCATCTGCAGCAATGTTCTAAATACAATGTAGTTCCTTAAATATGGTTCATTTGCAATATACACCATCTGAGCTGCTCATGGGCAGGACAGTGTTCCAACCTCTGGTGCGCCAGATGGTTCTTGGCAGTCCATTAATATGGCAGGAAACATCAGAGTATTATGTCTGTCCACATCTCTAGCTTGGTGACAATTTACACTATGGTGTCTCCTATCACATGTAAGTTACAGTAGTACAGTACAGGCAACAAATGGTGTCTGCATTTACCTTTAGATGCACTTAATTATACCCAGGAGGTAGGAGGGGATGAGCCAGCATTTGACATTGCAGGCAGTGTAGAAACTTGCTGGCATCAGCAACTCAGAATTCAGGGCACTCAGGCTGCAAAATAATGCATAGAAAAGGAATGTGCAGGTACTATAGGGGAAATCTGCCCAAACAAATTCCTCAAATATCAAATTATACAGCAACAATATAATAAAAGTTGTACTTTTATAATTGCAAAGTAATTCTTAAGCTTTGATTCAGAGATGATACCACCAGCCTGCTGCTGACAGGAGCAAGTATTTCCTCAATCTCCTCTCCCTGCAAGGTATTTACCAAGAAAGCAGTGTGGGCTTGGACAAACATGCACACTGTATCACATGGACCTGTTTTTAAGATTTTTGGCAAACATGCTCTACCTGGTAGTGGCACATCTGATAGAGGTTATGTGAGCTGAGGTGTGTGGTGTGCATACATGCATGTGACAGGTATTCTGCGTGCAAACATTAGCGCAGTGTGCGCGCAACAGCGTGCGCATGTCAGGGGTGTGGACATTTTTTTAAAAACTACTTGTCCAAGGGCTAAAGTGGGGGCCAAATCTACTTGTCCTTCACGACAATCTACTTGTCCCAATACAAAAAATTGTTTTAAATCAAAACTAAGGATGCACCAATACCGGTTTTTCGGTATGGAGTACGAGTAAGGAGAGCGGGCGACCCCGAAAACTACGGCGGGGGGTGCGGGCAGAAACGATCGCCGCTGCTCAAATTAATACAAGTGGTCTGATCAGACCACTTGTATTAAACGAGCGGCGGCGGCTCCACAATGTACATTCAGCTCTGCTTGTCCGGAGCCGGGCTGAATGTACTTTAAAACTACTCGCCCGGCGCCCGAAACTGCATGTCCCGGGCGTCGGGCGATAGGAATTCCACACCCCTGCATGTACATACTTGCTCTTCGGCACCAGATGGCCTATAAAAACCAGTGTTAGTACTGAACTAGTTGCTGACTGGTCTTCAGCTCCCTCCTGAGTTCCTGCTTCCTGATCCTGTGAATCCGCTTACAGACTCTCACATGGCTTATGTCTTTAAATTTGCTTCCGATTACCGACTTGTCACCCTGTCTTTGTATCTGATTCTGCTGTGTATGACTCCGGCCTGTGACCTGGACTCTGCTTGTACCTACCGAATTGGCTCTGCATCAGATTCTTCTGTGTATGACCCTGGCTTGTAACCTGGACCCCGAACCTGATCTTCATGTGGATCTGCCTGGGTTTTGCAACCTTGGCTCCATTCTGATACCCTTTGGGCCAGCTCTAGCTTCCAGCTACATGTTGCTGCTCCAGCCTGCTGTCTGGTTCCTGCCAATATGGTTTTTGGGTCATCAATCTCAAGTTCCGTTACAGAATCTGCTCAGCCGCTGCAACGGCACTCGTGCTTCCCTGTGTCCATACTCCTCCTGTTACCACCTCCAGGGTAGTTGGGCAAGTGGTGCAACGGTAGCCCCCTGTTCAACTCGATCTCCACCAGTGACTCCATCAAAGGAGGTGACACCAAAATCATTGACAGTCATTTTGGTGTCATCCCTTCTTAAACGATGGGCTCTTGGTCATGAAACCAGTGCCCGACAGAGGCACTTGAGAGAGGGGGGGACTTGGTGGCATACCTGATCCCGCCGGATCAATTTCCCCTCCTCTCTTTGCTGGCATCCATCACCAAGATGGCCACAGGCAGTGAAGTACATCACCACGCATGCGTGATGACGTTACAATACAGTCATCATTACATTACGCATCATTCATTCATCATCATCATTACATGATTTTGTAATCTCTGCACAAGCATTTCACTCCAGGAAGTAGATGCTGACCCTGGATGATGCCTGAAAACAAATGTCTCTCTCATTCTGTAGAAAAATGCAGATTAAGGAATTGTCAAGGGAAATACTGGAACATCTGGAAGTGTTGCATTACTTAGCATGTATCCACTTAACATGAAAAAAACCATACCGGATGCTAGACCCATGTTAATGTAGCTTAAATGTGACATTTTCATGTTTGATTGGAGTGTAGTTTTAATAACATTGATTTCAGCTGCCCTTCTTCAACAATATAAATGTATTTTACCAACAAGATTGCACAGCCAGTTATTTTTCAATATCTAGAAGCCAGCTGCCTAAGAACTGCTTGTGTTTTGATCATTAAACCGCTCAGGAGCTCTAGCTACCGTATTGAATGTTCTTGCGATGAATGCATGGATTACTATATAATGTGATAGACATATATCCTTTAACCTTCATTGTACAAGAGGGAAATAACTACTGTTTAGCATTGCTAGGAGCTCATTAGATAGGATTTAGAAAAATCATTAAACTATTGATTGCATTTTCTTTTTTACGTCGGCATAAGAAAATTCAAAACAGATTTTATACCTTCAGAGGATCCGGGCCAAAGCAAAACTTTATGAAAGTTTATGACATATTTAGAAAGTGCAAATGAAATTTTACCCATGCAAAATGAAAATCTGTAATGTAGGGTCGATAGTAAATTTTTATGCTAAATATATAAAACATATCGTTGGGAAAACTTTTTTTTCTTCTTTTCTTTTTTTCAATTTGAAGCATTATGAATCCAAGTAATTACCCAGCCAGCGCTGCTGTCAATTTATTGTAGAAAAATATAATTTATGCTGTGCTGGGTAACAAAAGAGAACAAGTCGATAATATTAAATAAGAGGCAAGCTAAGGAGGTTGCTGGGACTTAAATACCGTATTTAAATGCATTCCATTGATTATTACATTGTTATTGATTTTCAGAAAGAGTGCATTGCGATTGACAGAGGCTTTCAAATGCAGCATGAAAATGCAGATGTTGTTGAGCTAGCTAGCTATTACCATTAACACGCTCGCAATCCAATAGCTTTAATGAGAGGGCACTGAGGATAAACTTGCAAAAATGTCTTGGGGGAATTTATTAAAGTGACACCATGAGACTGTAACCGTTCTCATGCAGGGCACACTAGAGGCTTCCACCTCCTCTCCTTTCCTGTTGTCTCCTAGTTGTAATGCAGTGGGAACAGCATTGCCCTTATCTTAAAAGAGAACTTTGGGGTAAGTGTTTTTCCCCATAGTTCTCTTAAGGGTCACGGGAGGACATATACTAACCTCCTCCCGTGACCCAAAGCTCAGTATATCACAAGATACAGCTTGCGGTATATTGAGACCGCCGCAGCCGGGATGGATCCTGACAATGCTGTAGAGATCTACCCAGCTGCGTGAGTGACAGCTGGCTCTGCCTATCTAGAGGCAGAGCCACCTGTGCCCGCCCCCTCCCCCGTCCGCTCCTCCACTCACTGTTGGGGGATCGGAGCTGGGAGGGGGGGAATCCCTGTCAGTCACGGCTCTCTGCAGGGAGATGATTGAGAAGTGAGCGAGCAACGTTATTTCATTGTCACACATGGGCTCGAACTATGAGGATGAGTGATTTTCACTCACCTCATAGTTCTCCTTTAAGGCCCATCTCTAAACAAGTCCTCCCATCCCTTCCAACCTGCTCCCAACCATTAACAAATTAACAAAAACCCTTCCAAATCCCTTTTTAACTTCATGTGACCCCTCCCCCCCCAACACCTCTTGCAGGAGTTAAAGCAGAACAAATCCCCCCACGCTGCAAGAGTTAAGTGCTCATTTTGTCTAGGGAGTTAAGAAAAGAAAAGTTAAACTCACCCAAAACGCAACCCCGGCTTACTCCTTCACCGCATCCAGCCTGTCTCCTACCCTGCTCCAACAATGCTATGTCCCTTGGTGACCTCACGTTCTATACACTGTATAGAAAGTGATGACTTACACAACCGTAGACCGCTGGAACGGAGGGGGAGCGTGGCTGAAGTGAGCGGTCTAAGGGCAAGATGGGATTGTTGTCTGCATTCTGAAAGAACGAAGACTTGGAACTTAGCAGGCCATGTGACCACAGTATTTGGGCCATTTTGTGTTGTTTTTTTTTAAGCAACTGAGGCAACTTGCTAAAGGGCCATGAAGGAAGTGGGGTGGGGGTAAAATTTTGTCTTGTGATAGGTATGTTTTAATTGTGGTGCTAACTGGGCGATATTTAGTTTACTAAAGCAGCCCAGTGCTGATGATCTCCTCCAGTTTCTGAACAAAAATGGAAGCCGAACAAATCAATTTATATCTAGCTTTTAAAGCAAGGTGCACCTGGAAAGGCTTTACTCAATACAAACACAAACATTTCCCAGCAGACTTACCAGCCAGTCTGCAAAAAAATAACACTGTCTAACTATTAGGGTTAAAAACAGAGGTTTTAGTTGCACAACGTTTGCAAAATATGTGGAAGCCACATCTCAAGGCACCTCTGTATTGTGTAATCCTTACTCTAATCTGTGAAAGTCTCCATCTTGGAGCATTTATAGCCTTGAAGGCACAGGAACACAACAGGGCTTCTAGGCTTCTGGTATGTTTCTGTGCCTTTAAGTAGGAATGGGCTAAAATATAGAACACAGAGAGCGCCTCCATCGTGTAAAACATTTTAATAAAGGAGAATAAAAACAGTTGAAAATATACTCACAAATAACAGGCATACATGGGCTACCTCTAGGTACACCTGAGCTCAATTTATCCTTTTCTATATATGCTCTATGATGGTGTTAGGAGCATGTCTAGTGATCCTATGCCTGTCACACCCTTCCAGCTGCTTCTGGTGGTTGCTTGTTGCGACTGCACCTATCCAGGTCTTTTTTTTCAGGTGTTGGATAATTATTCATGTTTCTGTTTGTCTTGCTGGCTGCAACAATAGTCTAGTCAGCTGTGGCCTAATTAATCTGTTCACACACCTCCAGCTCTAGGGTTGGCCTTCTCGCCGATGGCGCCCTATTTAAGCATCAGCAGCCTGTTCCTAAGTGCTTGTCATAGCGTTTCCTGCTGATCAAGTCTGCGTCTGTGTGTCTGAATTCTCACTTGTCTGATACCCTTTTCTGGATACCCTTTTGTCTCCTACCTGCCCTTATCTTTTCCAATGATTACTGGATAGTCCTTTGTTTTCTGCCAGCCCTCACATTTCGCTAGGTTTCCTGGATTCTTCTTCTACTTCAGCTCTCACCTTCCGCTGCCCTACAATACACTTACTCTGCGGGTTCTCCATGACATCCACAGCCAGAGTATATAGTTTAGGTCCTGGGGGCATCCAAGTACCGGTACATGCACTAGCCTTAAAGGGAAGGCGGCTGCTATAGGTGAAAAGCAGCATCACTATGTACTTGCCCGGGGTGTTTGCATACGTGACCTTACAGATGGAGACTCTCATAGATTAGATTTAGGATACACTAAACAGAGGATCCTTGATGAGGCAGTGTGGCTTTCACATATTTTACAAAATTTGTGCAACTTAAGCCTCTATTTTTAACACAAATTGTTAGACAGTGTCATATTCTTTTCTTTTCAGCTAGCAAGTAAGTGTGTTTGGAAAGTTTTGTATTTGTGTCCTCCAAACGCGGCAGAGGCACAATTGCGAAACCCTTTTCATCCCATAACTGGAAGTGCTTGGACAAGGACCTCTATGACAAGATCACCTGGTATTCTATGCTGTCCCTTGCAGCACTCAACATTAGTGCAGATTGCATCAAGTCAGCCCATTCCTTATCAATGGGCTGCCAATGCAACTTAACAGACCAACAATATGTGCATTGTGGCACGTTGTGCGTTGGCCTCTAGTGTAAAGTGCGTTAGGCTGACATTCACAATCATGGCATTGCAAAACACTGCAGCCTGAGAAGAAAGTTGACTGGTGTTTTGGTAATACAGGTTAGAACACATGTTTTAATCTATGTTAGAGCAACATGTACTACCGTAATTCCAAAAATGTTGGGGCGCTCTTCAACACTTCATTTTTATAACATTCATTGGCTGTGGTGCTCGTGTGAGTCTTTTCTTATTTGCAAATCTCATAAACCCATATTTTATTCACAGTAGAATCTAAAAAAACATATGAAATGTTTAAACTAAACTGAGAAAATTAACCATTTTATGAAGAAGATAAGGTAATTTTCAATTTAATTGATGGCAGCAACACATCTCAAAAAAGTTGGGACAGGGCCATATTTACCACAATGTAGCATACTCTCTTGATTTAACAACACTCTGTAAATGTCTGGGAACGAAGGAGACCCGTTGCTGGAGTTTTGGAAGAAGAATGCTCACCGGAATGCGTGTTTAGACTATTTGATCATATGGTCAAAAAGTTCTGGTGAGTGCATGTGTTTGCCTAGCAGCGAAGGAGAGAAACGCTGGGTTCAACACTATAATCTACTGGCACAATTGCACTGGTTTTTGGAACACTGATATGTGGATTATACGTTCTTGAACACTATTGGGTGAATTATGATACACAAAAGTGGGGTTTATGTGGCACTTAGTGCATGTGAAGTTTATGGTCACATGAAATATTTATATAGTGTGGGATTATAGCACAATTACAAATGTATGTGTATTTTTAATTTATTACAAAAGATCATTAGCGCGGTGCAGGAGATTAGAATAATTTATACATTTAGTGTTGGCACGGCAGCCTTATTCACGGGGGATATTGATTTGTTTCCATAGCACGGATACTAAGAATTATACCTTCTACTACGAAGCCATGCTGTTGTTATAGATGTAGTATGCAGTTTAGCATCCTGCTGAAATATAAAAGGCCTTCCCTGAAAGAGACATTGTCTGGATGGGAGCATATGCTGCTCTAAAACCTGGATATGTCTTTCAGCATTGATGGTGCCTTTCCGATGTGCAAGCTGTCCATTCTTTATGCACTAATGCAGCCCCATATCATTTGAGATGCAGACTTTTGAACTGAGCGTTGATAACAAGTCAGAAGGTCCCTTTCCTCTTAGTCTCTAGAACGCAGAGCCCATGGTTGCCAAAAAGAATGTAAAATTTCGATTCGTCTGACCACAGAACAGTTTTCTACTTTGTGATAGACCATTTTAAATGAACTTTGGCCCAGAGAAGTCTTTGCAATTTTACATTGAGGAACATTATTCTGAAATTGTTTGACAATTTTTAGATGCAGCTTTTCACAGATTGGTGAACCTCTACCCATCTTTACTTCTGAGACACTCCGACTCTCTAAGATGCTCTTTTTTAATTGGCAACAATTGACCTGTTGCCAATTAATCTCATTAGTGGTAAAATGTTCTTCCAGCTCTTCCTTGTTAGTACCTCTTACTTTGTCAGCTTTTTGCTGCCCTGTCCCAACTTTTTTAAGACGTGTTGATGCCATCAATTTCAAAATTACCTCATTTTTTTAATTAAAATGGTAAACATTCTCAGTTTAAACATATTGATATGTTTTCTATTGTGAATAAAATATGGGTTTGTGAGATTTGCAAATCATCACATCCCAACTTTTTGGGGAATTGGGGTTGTAGATGTGAATGGGCTCTCTATAAAATCTGCATATTTAAAGAAACCGAAAACAACTTTTAATCTAACGTTAACATGTAAAAGCTAAAATTAGATTTTGAAGATTTGGTTTACATCTAGTTTAAGCGACATTTCAGCTTTAAGTGGAATCAACATGAATATTTTGCACCCCAGGCTCTATCGAATAGCATGATTGCTTGATAAGTATCTTTGTTTTATTCAATACTGAAAAATATCCATATAAAACACTGCTTCCACTGAAGTTCGACAGTAGAGCTTAACAGTCCTCATTAATTCTTGTTCTTTGCTCCAGACTGAAATTCTGTTCAAAAAAGGCAGTAGAAAATAAAATATCGTATTGACTGACTAAATTTTTAGTACTTTTACAAAGAAATTCCTTACATAAGGGATGACTTTCAGACCTGATAAGATGTGGCATGCTGAGCTGCTGAACACATCACCTTGAAGGCTACAAAGAAAAAGACTGTTCCTGCTAAGATTCTGTTTGCTTTTATTTTACTGTAACCTCCAGTTGCCTATTTACAAAGATCATTAAATTCCCTACTGTCTTTCAGTTACTCAATGTGCTGCATGTTAACTCATCACTACTGCCGAATGAGGCGGTTCCAACCCATAGGAACATAACAGAAGCTATAAAATGTATCACAGATATCATCAAACATGACAAGTTTGCACTGAAAATAGCTCAGGTAATACATACTAATGGTTAAATCTCTTTTATCCTTGTACTTATCTTGGGCAGCTGTTGATGCTTGCCCCACTTACTAATTACTTATAGTTATATATACACAAAGCTGCCTTGTAAATATGACAGTGTAATGCAGTATGCACAGAGGAGCTACTTTTGTCACATACAGATCGCCAGACCAAGCTGAAAGTAGGTTCTATATATATACCCCACTGTGTTCATTGTATAATATATTACATACGTCTGCAAAAGATTAGGCCCCTTTCACACGGACAGTCTAATCGGGTCTGCCTGAAAAACTGACAGCCGGACCCAATTGGACCATCCATTTGAAAGATGCCCAATGCTACTCTATGGGCAGTCAGGTGTAAATGAACGTGCGTCTGTTTACACCCACTTACCCCCGTCTCTAGCCAGGTCCGGGAAATCAAACAAAGGCAGACGTCTGTTTTGCCTGACCTGATCATGCTGGATCGGGGGTAGTCTGATGTTAATGGACACATGTCCGTTTACATCCGATTCCCCATAGACCAACATGGGGTCCAGTCATGTCAGTTTCTTGCGATGGACGAACACTGCTGTCACAACAGTGACATCCAAACAGTACTGCTCAGATCAGGAGGGGATCTGTGCACAGATCCTCTACTCATCAGCCCATGTGAAAGGGGCCTTACTGCTCGTTTAGTCAGGAGGGGTGTAATGTAGAAAAATACATAGTTTGTAACATAAGCTAAAAACCCAAATGAAGCACTGCTATATAAACCCATAATCAAAATCATCCATACAGAATGGACATTGATAAGACATTGATAAATCTTTAGAGCCAACAGGCAGGCCGTAGCCCTTGCCTGAAAATCCCTATATCATATAACTTTTTTTTTTCTTCTGCAATAAAGGCTTTTTACCTTCTCTTCACAAGTTTTTTTTCCAGCCAGGCAGCAGGATGAATTAACTCCCGTGCGCATGTGTGGGAATTATGTTATCCCAGCCTTGCCAATCAAGATGTCTGAAGATGCCGAACTTGGAAGAAGATGTTGGCACCAGTAATATAGCTTGCAGACATTGCAACATTGGAGCAGAGGTGAGCGTTTGCCAATTTTAGTTATGTTTGTAGTAGTTTTAACACAATTAATAAAACACATATGCTGAAAGCACCTTAAACTTCTTATGTAACTTTTTGTCCCATGATTGTGTGATGCTAAAAGGTCAGTTCACCTGTTCACAAAAATAAAAAGGTGAACAACACCTGACTCAGCCCCAGTCTCTGCTGCACTTAGCTTCTTATATAACAACCTTCCATCACTCATGCCAACAGGCTGCGCAATTCAAAACGTCACTACACACCTCCGGAGGCTGTGTAGCATCTTAATGATGGCAACAGCGATCAGCCATGTGACCAGGATGATCAATGAGAATCTTTCTGAGCCTTCTTTCTTCTGTGAATTAGTTTACTTCTCTCATATGGTGTATAGGTGAGGCTGTGATAGGCTTAGAGAGTTGATGGTTCTTGAACCAGAGAACACACTGACCTGTATTTTGCATATTCCAATTCAGGGTCAGAAGGTAAAGGCGCTACAGAGGTTTAACTCTCAGCCTGCTGTCTTTACAATAATAATGCCAGGGGGAAAATAGGAGTAATTTTGAAAAATAGGAGTAATTTGGGAAAATAGGTAGAATATGCCCCTCAGGTGGCTTTAAATTCAATATTTTCATGTTTGACTGAAGAGTACCTTCAATATGCAGAGAGTTACTTGAAACAAAGATTGAATGCAGTAGGTCTTAATAAATATTCTGCTACAAGGCTGAACAAAGTTATTGTATAATTTATATGTTTTCTTCTCATTGAATGCAATAAAATATTAACCAGTCTATAAGTTTGCAAGTTGCTGGTGTGCTATTTGTTGTCACTATTGTATTTTTAGGCTTTCCACATAAAGCAATGAGTAAAAAAGTCAAAGCCTTTGTCATGTTAAAGTTATATAAATAGAGATGCTTAAGCCTCCAGCATGGAGCATGCTTACCTTCCTGACCTTATCAAACATAAATCATGGTTCCCAGAAGTGGGCTTTCTTCTGTGGCGCCGCATATATGCGGCATGTGTTTGTGTGTTTGTGCTAGAAGTATGCACTGTGTCTGGTCACCGTTTCTGGTCCTTAACTAGAGATCTGTAGTCAGGAGGACCAGCTCCCAAACATGTGATCACTGTGAATGGAAGCCTCCGCTATACTCTTTTTCCTCTGTGAAAAAAGTCACATTGCATCTTTTTCTCCTCACTAAGGGCTTGTTCACAGCAGCAACCCTTCTCAATCGCACGTGTGTACAAGTGCCCGAAACAGTGCTGATGCCTTCAATGGAGACGCATTGCACTGTTTCTTTTTTTGTTACAACTTTATTAAAATGTCACAAGTGACATTTCATTAAGTTTTAGGGGCACACCACCGTGCAATGCAGTTGTACCACGCCTCACTGCCGTGCACTTAAAAGAAAAAAATTGCGTGCCATCGTTTTTAAAGTAGAAAAAGATGGTAACCGCATACATTTATAACCAGCCTTTGTAGCAGGGTGCACATGGGAAGGCTTACAACAATACAAAACAAAAAGAATCCCCAGCACACCTGCTAGCTGGCCTGCCAAAGGTTTGTGCAACTAAAACCTCTGCTTTTAACGTATACTGTTAGACAGGGTATTTTGTTTTGTTGCAGCCCAGCTAGCAGGTTTGCTGGGGATTCTTTTTATTTTGTATTGTTGTAAGCCTTCCCATGTGCACCCTGCTACAAAGGCTGGTTATAAATGTATGCAGTTACCATCTTTTTCTAGTTTGACTATCTTGGATGTAGTGATGCATTGGGGATCCCAGCATGCATTTGTGGTTGCTGTGCCTCCAGTGTGTCCCTGTACCTTGTGAGGAGGAGTAGGCTACCTCCTGGTACACCTGCATGCAATTTATCAACTGCATCAATAGGCACCCACTAGGAGACTCATATAAATAGAGTTAGGACCATACTTTACAGAGGTGCCTTGACTGTGGCCGTGTGGCTTCTACATATTTTTGGCCAAAGGTTTGTGCAACTAAAACCTCTGCTTTTAACGTATACTGTTAGGCAGGGTATTTTGTTTTGTTGCAGGCCAGCTAGCAGGTGTGCTGGGGATTCCTTTTGTTTTCCCTAGTTTTTAAAGCACACACCACTGTGAACTGTGCCCACCCATGGCAAGGCACATTATACAGTTTTACTTACACAAGCCAACTTGCAAAACTGGGTTAAGGTTTGTTTTACCCTCCATCATTAAGGGTTAAAAGCAGACTTGTGCATTACATAACTTTTAGCATCACAGGTGGGCATTACCCATGAGAATGCAGCCTGCCCAGTAACACACACTTCTTCAGACGGACATCTACTCATCACGGCATTCTGATATTTGCATAACTTCAAGAGCCAGCCCGCTGCTTTCATCAGGGCCAAGTGCTCGTGAGAAGAGTACTGAAATGGGGTGCTGTGATGTTTTTAAAAAATCTATGTACTGAGCCCTACCAGCACCCCAACACATCTAAACACTGGAAAACTGCAATGTATGACATTTTTGTTTTTGGGCTTAGATACCATTTAGACTTGGTATTAACATAAGGGCACAGAATTTTCTTAGGCTAATATCTGAGGCATGTGTGATCAAAAAAGTTAAGTGGCAGTGGTTCTGACAAAAAAAATACTAGCCGTAAACATGACATGTGTCAGGTTGCAGAAAACCTGAGACATCTGCATGGGTGTAAAGAATGACATGATATCATTGAAAGTACAGAACATTTCCTTATTCAACAACTTACTGGTGCTAGAGAATCTAATGCAAGATAATGTACTTGTATGCAAGACAGAGCAATCTGCACTGAAAGCATTCGGACCCCAATGCTGACCTCTTCATAATTGGGAGGTATTTCTACTCAGCTGTCCATGTAAATTGCTGCAAGTTCTCCCTTGACAATAGGGCTAAGGTATCTCACTGTGAGTCATAATAGCCCTCCCGGCCAAGAATATACAGCAAAGGAAGATAATGAGGGCAGCAGTTGGGAAGATTATCATATGTTCGTTATTGTTGACTTTGAGTTTCTCATGTTTCAAGGCAATGAGTGCTGGCAGGAGAAAATCACTGTGACATTGATATACATATTCACACTGGCTGTTCCTGTTAAGGGTGTGCATTGTGATTTTGGTGGTGATTGTTTAGAGGGTGTTTTTTTTTTGAGGGGTGCATTTTTGAGGCATGGTAAATGGCATGTAAAAAGAAGTTCTAGAGAGAGGGTAGAGGTATGAGAGAAATCTTGAAGGTATTGCCTGGTGATTAGGAAAGAAGCCAAGGCTCATGAACAGAATTAGGCTCCATTTGCATATAGCGTTTGCGTTTTCCGCGCGGCATGAAAACATGAAAATGTTAACATATGCGCAGATTCCACACGTTTGTGGCTACTACATTAGCCTGAATGCACGTAGTCTGGCCAGATTATGCCGCCCTGACTTTTTTGCGCAACATGCGTTTTCGTAGCGTGTGGACGTCGCATAGGTGCAAACCAGACACATTGGAATGTATACGTTTTTATGTTTAGCGTGGAAAACCGCTAATATGTCAATGAAGCCTTAGGATGTCTGAAGACCAGAAACAGGAACCATACCGCACTCCTTACCGGGATTGCCACTTGATGAGGATGGGTGCTCGAAATGACTGCGGATGGCTACGCCACACATGAACAATAGAAAAATGTCACCAGCACACCATAAGTTGAAAAAGCAAAATATTATATTGCCAATAGCTGTAACTCATTGGCAAGCGCTTTCGGGGCCTCGCAGGGTACAGGTCTGCGGCTCTGGCTCTGCTCACTGTCGGTGCTAGAACTATGCAGGCACTGTTGGACAGGAGATCTCCCTGCCAATAGTGCCTGCAAGCTGACTGGGTGTCACTGGGGCCAGGACTAAGTGCTAGGGTTTAGCTTGAGACTAAACAAAAGTTAAAAGACAACTGACTGCTATGTGCAATCAATTTACTATGGATTGAAGAAGCCACTGTTAATGCTGACAATGAAAATCAGAACTTGAGGAGCAGATGGAGAAGGGTTGGAGATGAGCTGCAGCATTCATGAACATCTGGACCATAGCTAATTTGTTCTTTGGAAGCCCTCAGAGGAGGCTTTCCACCTAGTCATGGTGGGATATTATTAGATTCTATATTGGTATTTTATTGGTACCAAGTTCCAGAACTAAAATTCCTTACCTTATAGAAAAAGTTATAAAAATCACATCACAAGAAAACTGCATTTAGAAAAGTTTTCAAGAGTATAGTTTGAAAAACTAGAACAGGTTTCCTGGACTAACACATCAATCTTTCAGGAAACATAGAATGACCTTTCAATGCATTTTTCCTTGTACACACCACTTATACATTTTCAGAACCAACTCTGTACATATTGCCTTCATTAAATCTATATTTTCTATTTTTAAGCTACAGAAAGTTCTTATGCATCAGCGTTCACATAGAAGTTGGCTGCCTCGCTCATGATGTCTTGAAATCTTCTTTTACACTTCTCTTTGGAGTATAAATATGGATCTCATCCAGTGATCCCAAATCTGAAACGTTTTGGCTCGTGAGAGCCGGTATGGAAGTCATTTCCCTTTTAGGTGCAGTAGCTCGAGTACACAGACTCAACAAAAGCATGAAATACCATTAACATCTGATTCTGAAGTGGCTGACAAGCCACGCTTTGTTGCATTCTAACAAGAGTCTACAGAGGGATGTTCTGCATTACCATATCTCCAGCAATATTATACCTATTAGCTGCTAAGAACACAAATATTTCCTCAGTTTGAACACGGCTACACTTCCTCAATGCTTCTATTGTGTTTGGCTTGCCCAATTGTTATTTTTAATGGCAATGAAATGTAGTAAACATGAATTCAGCAGAGGATAAGGGAGATTTGGCAACAATCAAACAATCTAATTGATCTAGTTAGAAAATAATTTAAAAAGACAGGAATGAAGTGAGTCAGATGGCCTAGTTCATGCTAATGGTGAAGCCAGTATTTTGCTTCCATCCATGCAAATCTATGATTTCATAGCTTCTTATGGGTAAATATAAACGGAGAAACAAAGGAGGTATTTATTAACCTGCTTTAACCGCTGTCCCCAGATTACTTCTGCTTCAAATGTCTACAAAGCCAAAAATAACACCTTTTATGAGTGATATTATTAAGACGGGCATATGTATTTTAAAATCCAGTACTGTAGATAGATAGATAGATAGATCTGAAAGGAACTCTGTCATTAAAATAAAAAAGGGTGCTCTGTAAAAGGAGAGCAATAATACTTACCTGTCCCAGAAACCACTGACTCTGATTTTTGCTATCATTCAGAGGTATGCCAGTCAACGTATCTTCAATATCTGACACTTCTAGCTCTGAAGGAAATCTGTGTCCTCCTCTATGCATTGTGCTTTAACCCGCTTGCTGCTACATTACTACAGCTCTGCAGAGACACAATAGTGATGTAGCAGCTAGTAGGTGGAACCAAAATGCACAATGGGAGATGAACACATCTGGCATACCTAGAAGCAGGGCCACCAATAGGGGGGGTGGAACAGCTAGCCCTCCTATACCAAACCTGGGCTACTATAAGACCTGCAGGGGGCCTGGCAGGGGCTGCCCACACAGCTTCTCCAACGGGATCTCCCTACGATGCCTGCGCAGCTTGTCAGCTGCAAGTAATCTGGGTTCGTACAGCCACCCAGATCACTTGTACTACCCTGCAATTGTGCCACCTACCTCAGTGGTTTTTGGGGTCCCCCGCTTCTCAGGGGGGCTCAGGACCATAGCAACTGGTGTAGGGAGAGATTTGTTCCCTGATCTGCTCTGTGATGAATTAAGCAGGAAGCACTATGCTCTCAGTGCTTTATGCTTCAGAGCTGTCACAAACCCGCCTGAAGTGCCACGTTAACAAACAATCAAGCAGAATCCTGTGCTTGATCATCCGTATTGAAAGGGCAGGGGAGACATCAGAAGTCTAATAGACCCCTGATGTCTCCATTAAGAGAACCTGTCACATCCAATGCTGTTAGCTTCTTTGTGATTACAAAAGTTAAGTAAAAACATTAAAAATAAAAAGAGTAATAAAAAAGTAAACGACCTGAACAACTTTTCTATTAGTTTGTGAAATTTGAGGATGAATTGCTCCTCAGCAGCTATAACTGCAGAGGTCAATGAGGGCTTATTTTAAAACGTATTTACTGCTTATTTAGAATATATGAATATTTGCATGTTTATAGCCTACCCAAAGTGTAACCTCTCCAGCTTGTTGAGGCAATTTATAGTTTCTAATGTATCAACATGTTTGTATTAAATTTTTAAATTTATCTACAGCCATCAGATAAGACTCAGGGCATGTCTGAATCTAAATGGCGGTTAAGGGATGTAACTCTGGTACTAAATACTTAGTAGGGACACAATTATACATTAGGCCAGTAGCAGTATAAACGTACTACACAGTTACAGTATATACTTAGGCCAGGAGCCTCCATTATTTTTTCTGTTTATGGAGAGGCTTGGGTGCTTATTATAACTTTCCAGGGCATGTGCAGTGACTATGCAGGTTCCATGATTAACCGCTTTGGCTCTGTAGTAATGGCAATTATTGCCTCATTTGGTTTTGTTGTATCGCCGTTATAGAGCGAGAGATAGCTATATTATGCTCCTCTTAAACACCACTTGCTACCAATCAGGAAATCATTACTGTGTTTTGTACATTGCATTTTATACGTACTTTCCCTAAAATTACTGTTGGGAAAATGACAGTAATTGTTCTGAAAACAAAGAATAGAAGTTTCTGTCTTCGGTTTATTCCAGCGATTGCACAGATAAAACTTATAGAAGCTCATTAGTAAGTTTGATATCACAATAATTACTTAGGACTAAGATGACCAATTACTACCACAGGGCTTTTATCTAAAGTCAACAAACACTATTTTCATGTTACATCCATTAAATTGCCTGTGGTTGTAATGATGTGATTTCTTAATGAATCACAAACAAGCGTATTACTCTGTACTTCTGGGAATTAACTGTCATCAATGTATAGTCAGCCAGGCTAGAACCGATGACAGTCTCCTCTCTGCACCAAGCATAATGATAGGCATTCTCTCAATGTAGGTTGGTCTGCACTGACTGCAGTGCACATAAATTTATCATTTCTACCAGGGACGTAACTACAGATCATGGGGCCCCATAGCAAAATTTTGATGGGACACCAAGTTGGGTTATTTACAAAGTTAGCCGAAGGATCAGTCGAAGCGTTGGCTGATCCTTCGGCTCGCTTCGGTTGCGGGAGCCCTTTGGTTCAGTAGAACCGAAGGGCTGCGGTACGGGCTATTCACTATAGCACGTACAGCTCCCGAAGCAGCCAAGCTGAAGGCATATGCTTTGGCTCGGCTGAGCCGAAGTGACAGCCAAAGCAGGGCGAATGGCCGGCCGAAGCAAATGACAGCTGGGACAGGACAATGACAGGAGCTGTTATGACAGATCAACATCCCCAAATGACCTGGGGACGCTGAACTGTAATTAAACAATGACAACTGGACGGAGCGGGCCATGACGTCACGGCCGGCTCTGCCAGTTGTTATTCATTGACCGGGAACTGCTAGAAGACTCTAGCAGGTGCCGGCCAATAGGAAACAGTTGGGCGGAGGTAGCTGTCACTGCTAGCTCCGCCCAATTTTTTTTTAATCTTATTTTTTTTTTTAGATTTAAAGTAGTATTAAGGTCTGGGCGTTTTTTTTTACCTTAATGCATTCTCTGCATTAGGATAAAACCGGCCTATCCCCTTTTTTCTACCCCAGTACCCCCCGTCCCCTCCACACTTACCTGTCAGCTGCGCTCGTCCCTGCCGCCCGTCCCGAAGCGATCCTTCGTTCCCCAAACTTCCGGGTTGCAGGGGGAGGATACTGTTGGCTCCTTCTGTCATCAATCAAAGAGGGAAGGGGCGTGGCCTGCCACAGGGCTGTGTGTGTCTATGAACGCGCACAGCCACCGTGGAAAAGAGCGGGCACGCGTGCGCATGTGTTCCTCCATTAGAACGATTGTGGCATCCGTGCAGGGGGTGGGGGTAAGATCGCTGCAGGGACCCACCAGAAAATGAGGAATTAAAGAGTTTTAAAAAAACCCGCAACAGCCTCAAGCAAAGGAGGGTCTCCTTAAAGGAGAAATGTAAAAAAAAAAATAGGCTTTAATATCACTTTAACATTTACTTTTTTTAAATTTTATTATTTTTTTACTCTTTTCATTGAATTGCTATTTCACTCACTGCCATTCGGCCCCTATGAGAATAGGGGTGAACGGCAGCAAGAGAGCTGCTGGAGCTTCGGCTGATCAGCTGATGTATGGCCAATGTATGGCTGATTTCAGCCGTACAAGCCTGAAGTGAATAGCCGTACAGCGTTTGGTTCACTTCGGCTGGGTTATTCACTCGGCTGCCTTCGGCAGCTTTGTGAATAGCCCTCCAAGTGATCTCCTTATTGTGTACATTACTAGGGACCAGTGCTGTGTACAGAAGTTGTCAGGGAAGAGGGTGCGTCATTGCATGGAATTAACTTTTACAGGAGTGAAATCTTAATAATGCATTCGAGTACCCTAACTATTAACAAAAATATGTCTTATTTGTGTATCACTCAGCTGTAGATCCTCAAATCATCTCTGAATTGGTGCTGACACTGTCCTTCCTTCTGGAGGGTGGCTACTTTTGTCCTCCATGGTCCCTCTGTGTGTTGTAAAGTAGCCACCTCTCCAACCTCGCTCCTGGGATGAACTACAATCTCACGTTTAGTTTACTAATTTGTATTGAGATTGTAGTCCATCACAGGAGCGAGCTTAAACTGTGGACATGAGGACGTCGATGGACATACCATCATTGCAGTGGAAGAGGAGACAAGCTTGAGGGAGCACTGTAACATCCAGCCGTCTGAAAATGAGCACTTTATAAGAAAAACTCTGGGCAGAACACATATTAACCCTTGCAGTGGGGCTACACCTGCACTGCACTGCAAGGGTCAATACATGTTCTGCCCATTCCACTTACACCAAACATGATTCCTGAGTACACTATGAAGGCATCATGTGTAGAACTTAGAAAGAAAACCCTAGAAAAGACAAATGAAGAATGCTATCTCTCCTGTCACAGTCTGTCCTGGGACAAAGTCCATATAACAGATTTGAGCGGCGTATTCCCAGCTTTACACGGCAGATCACTGCACTCTGGTATATAACACATTTGCTCCCTGTTTATTCTTAGAACTGTAATATCAAGACACTCAACTTATTTCTATTCTTGTTTCTTATTTTTTTTGGATAAAATAACTTTCATTCTGAATTTATAATTTATAATATATACATCTCTTTATTCTTTATAAAACATGTATATAAATAATGACATTTTGTTTATGGAAATTGTGACTACAAACATTGTGGGATGAAATTTTTCAAACAATAACTTTTTAAGTAGGCAAAAGAGAGAGAGGTCACTTAGTATGTGGGAAATCAGTTATTCACTGAGGCAACATTTATTCTGTATATTATTTCGCCCCAAAACTCCTTCAATTATGAATAAATAGCATATAGCCCCCAAATATGGAGCTATGCAGGCAGAAATAACATCAGTCAAATCAATATCCAAAAATTATATCTCCAACTTTAATTCATTTATATTCCAAA
>NW_017307764.1:364640-365785 GCF_000935625.1 Nanorana parkeri
GATCTTGGCACATGTCCCACGTGTCAACGTGTCTGCATAATTATTTGTATTGCGCCTAAATTGATCTTATTTTAATCCTGGTGTTTTCTGCACATCAACAAATCGTCTTTATGAATAATCCTGCTGGCAGGGACGCATAATGTATGTGTACAGAATAATTATGTTTCGATTATCAGCAAAGAGAGATTAAGATATTATCACGTGGCATGCACAGGTCAGTTATGCTTATGCAGAAACACATGTCATGTATGCATGGAGAGGGTATAAACAGAACCTGGTATACTCAGCTTTACACGGTAGATCAGTGCAGTCTGGTACAGTATATAAACATTTGCTCCCTGTTTATTCTTATTAATATCACGACACTCAATTCCTTTTCTATTCTTGTTTGTTATTTCTTTTGATAAAATAACTTCCATTCTGAATTTATAGGTCCTGCCAAGTCTCAGACTTTTTATCTCTTTATTCTCTATAAAAATATATATAAATAATGACATTTTATTGAAGGAAATTCTGACTCCAGTAATTGTGGTATGAAATCTTTCAGACAATAACTTTTTAAGTATGTTTGGAACCTGAAGCACTGAGAGACTCGATGTCAGTGAAATTGCTCCCCTATATTTTACTTTTCAAAGCTTATTGAATAGAACCTTTCTTTACGGTTTCGTTCTTCCTAGTTTTAAACGGCTAAAACAGATGACCGCAATTTAAGAAAACTAATGACAGGAAAACAGATTTTGTCCTGAAAATCAGAATGGCTTTCAATGAATCTCCGTAAAAATAACCCTTCGTTTGAAAGTTTTGATTTTGTTGGCAACCAAAGAAGTCTAAGTTAAATTGGATAAGTGACTAGACCAATAGTCTTATTAAAGGAGCAAATTATGATAATAGTACAAATTGATGGAGCAGCAGCGATACTGCAAATTAATATTTTTTTCCGTAGATTTAAATGAGGGGAAAAAATATTTGCAGATGGCACGAATGTAAGTCTGATTTGGAAAGATGGAGGAGCTTCGTGAGCCAAAACCTTCACGTTACAAATAGTGAGCTTAATATTTCCACCGTTCAGTTAAAACCCCATTCAAGGTAGTGACATTGTTGCCAAAATTGTTTTTCAGTTATATATATATGCATATATATATATA
>NW_017307764.1:367132-389664 GCF_000935625.1 Nanorana parkeri
TTTTATTATTATTTTTTTATTATTGTATTTTATTTTAATTTTTTTCATCTTTTGCAAAAGTAGAGTTTTCTATTAACGATAAGAAGCACAATAGGACTTTACCACCATAGTACCACCTATGAAGTATTTAGGCATTCTCCAGCTCATCAGACAAAGCTTTATATTTCGAGAATGTTTCAGTGTCCAAATTATTAATATTAACATTATAAATGCACTCTGCATGTGGTCATGCGGATTCTTGCGGAATAATGCTCTGCATGTTCACTAGAGAGCTGAACAATAGCTGAATCATTTCAAAAAGGAAAAGCAATTTCTGTAGTGCCTCCTGCTCTACAATATCCAGGTTTGATCCAAGATGTATCAGTTTAAGAAGGATTAATAATTATAATGATATTCTTTTTTTTCCTCTGCAACATTTGGTACTTTCTTAGTGAAATAGTAATTGCAGACTGTGTCAGGATTAAACCAGCACAAATGTTAAGCTGCACACCACTGGCCCTTTAAAAGCAATGAGGAAATGCCACACAAGCCTCCCTGTATCATAATTCACTCCCTGCCGGGGCTTAAAGAAGAACTCCAGGCATTAACAAAATTAACCCTTGCAGTGTACTGAAGGTTAACTGCTCATTTTGGTCTAGGTGCCGTAATACAGAAGATATACTCGCCAGATTCTTGGTCCGGTTGTGGTATGTCACTCGGCGTCCCCACATCTAATGCAGGTGAATGTGCTGCATTAGATGTGATGGTGCCACTGGAGCCCGGGGAAGAAGAGGCTGTGGGGACCCGTCTAGCAGCGAAGCAAGACTGAAGATCAAGTAAGTAGATCTTCATTAATCACAGTATGCGCAGGGAAATCTCAGTAACAGTACCACAGACATCATTTAAGATCTGACATAAGTTCTAACCCTTCCCCACGCTATATATAATTTTAAAATTTGGCTGGAGTTAGGAAATAAATATTAAAGCCTCCTATCTCTTACAGCCAAGGAAGGTGCCATCTTAGACTCTATTTGGGTTGCAGTTGCACATGTGATTAGCTATGACACAAGCCATTTGGGGGCATGAAAGTTCGGTTGAGACCCAAAATAGGCACACTGGCTACCTCAGGGGTGGGCAACTCCAGCCCTCCAGACTCTGACAGGCATGACTCCCAGAGGCAGAGGAATGTTGGGAGTTGTGGTTAAGGCACAGCTGGAGGGCTGGAGTTGCCCACCCCTAGTCTACCTGGACATGCCTGTTATGGGAGACATTAAATGTGTAGGTAAAGTTCCTCTTTAAAGTAGATATAAACCTTAAATATGGATATCATAAACAGCTGCATTTTAAAATAAATAAAGTACTAGTTTTTACCTTTTTTTCCTGCTTTGCTGCATCTCAGAGCTTCTTATCTCTTCCAGGCTCTCGGTAGCCACTTTCTATCCACATACACTCCATCAATGGCTGGCTTTTTTTTAGGGTGGGTTTGCCAATAGTGACAAAAGTGGGCCACTTGTAGTTTCCATTGAAAGCCTGTGTGAAAGTAGACAACATGCAAGCACAACTGCAAGACATGGCTGTGCAAATGTGTGTTGAAGCCCTTGTGTCAAGGTGACAACGCAGGAGGGCATTTGGGAAACAGGGACAGAGCAGTGCCACCCTATAACAGGAGGTGACTGAACAAGGACCTTAATAGCAGGATCATCAGGCAGTGCCTTCATAAAAGCTGCAGATATCATAATATTGTAAATTATATTTAAATCACATTAACAAGTTAAAGAAGAATTCTGGGTATTTTTTTTGTATTAACCCCTGCAGTGGGGCTACCTGTAGGTTAAGAAATAACAAAGTTATACTCACCCATTTTCTGGAGCTGGCTTGCTCTTAGACTGGTCTCTTCCAACTCTTACCTTCTGTGCTGCAGCGACAGAATGTTCCTCAGTGTCCTCACATCCTATACACAGTGTATAGAACGTGATGATTCACAAGAACCTTAGACCTCTGCTGCAGAGGGGGACGGGTCTAAGAGCAAGCCGTCTCGGAGAATCAGGTTATTTTTTAACCTATACAAAAACAAGAGCTGAACCCTTGAAGTACAGGGGTAGCACCACTGCATGGGTTAAGAACATTTTCCCCCAAAGTTCCACTTTAAAGCTTATTTGGGATTTTAGCAATTGGGGTTACATGTACAGTATGCATACTGTAGATATACTGCATGTCCTTACCACACTTAAATATCTCCTACATCATATGCACACCACACAGAACATATATATATATATATATACAGGTGAAACTCGAATAGTTAGAATATCGTGCAAAGTTAATTTATTTCACTAATGCAACTTAAAAGGTGAAACTAATATATGAGATAGACTCATTACATGCAAAGCAAGATAATTCAAGTGATTTGTCATAATTGTGATGATTATGGCTTACAGCTCATGAAAACCCCAAGAACCCCAAATCCACAACCTCAAAAAAGTAGATTATTACATGCAATCAATAAAACAAGGATTGTACATAGAACAATATCGGACCTCTGAAAAGTACAAGCATGCATATGTACTCAGTACTTGGTTTGGGTCCCTTTTGCAGCACTTACTGCAATTACTTTTGCATGATATTCTAATTATTCGAGTTTCACCTGTATATACAATCAACCTTTTTATTTACTGGCATTTGAAGTAACTTTTTTTTTAATTTCTAGGGGGCCTTCATATTTTTCTGTAGGGGACAACAAACTGAAATTCTTGCTGATTTGATAGGGCAGACCCTCACACTTGGCAGTCAGCTTGATAAAATTGCTGGTAAGTCCTTCTTTACAGAGGCCTCAGGTTGCTGATGCTGTTCTAATGTACAATATGTAAAGCAAGTAGTTAGCAAGCTTCAAGCAACTTTCTGAGTGTGCTCTAAATATATTTGAAACCCAAACTTTTTTGGGTAAAGTAGAGAATGTTAAAGCTCCGTTTTTTGCTATATTTGTCCCATTTGGAGATTACCTATCTTATTGTCCCACAGTCCTATATCCAGCAGTCCTATTGGAAAAACAAGATGTGGGAGGAAACCTCTCCAACGTGAGGGAAACATCTTCCTGTCGCCCATTACTGTTCTAGTGACAACTCAGTATTTAGGATCTACCCTCATTTTCAGTCCCAGGATTAGTGGTTACCATTGAAAAATACAGAATTTGGATCTCCATAATGGAGACACAGACAGCTATGAAAATCTGACAGGGCCTATAACCCTTCACCACTCTATCCAAAACTTAAAATAGTAAATTAGCTTCTTTTGTGGCATTTATCAGCTAGTTTTGCTTTATAGACTTCAATGGAAAAGTGCAGATCAGCATTTTTTGTGCGTTTTTGCAGCTGAGACTGCTTTTCATTGGACACCTGAAAACAAGCCTAAACATGCTCTTATATATGAACAGAAATGCCTGTAAAAGGTGCTGAAACGTAAATAAAAATGCACAAAGATGCACAAAAAAAGCACGAAAAAAGCATAAAACGCTCTCGCCCTGGTATGAATGGGGACTAAGGGGTCTATTCACAAAGCTGCCGAGGGCAGCCGAGTGAATGACCGATAGAGAATAGCCGTATGCCGGCGAGCGGCATTTGGCTCGGCTGTTCTGCTCGGTCCCTCAGAGGCACCGAGCAGAACAGAAAAAGAGTGAAAAAAGTAGAAAAAAGACATAGACATGTGCGATTCGTTTCGTTCCGTTCAAACCGAAGGGGTCCTGGGGCCGAAGCCAGCCGAAGGATCGGCCGAAGCTACGGCCAGATCCTTCGGCAGCTTTGTGAATAGACCCCTAAGTTTGCAGCTAGCACTCTCAACGTCAACAAAATTCCTAATTGCAGCCCTGCCTTTCCTGAGCCACCTGAAAGGCAACTCTTCTGGGTGGTGTTGACCAACACTTCGGTAGGTCAAACTGCATCCATGAGATAGCCTCTTTGCAGAAGGTTTACAGCTTCTTGTTCCCTCCACGATGCCATGCTCCCACCTCCTTGTGATCATGGCCAACCGGAACAAATGTCTCCTCCTGTGTTCCCACAGGCATATTATACTTGAAGAATATAAGAAGTTGGGCGCCAGTCACTTTAAGTGCCTTTTTAAATGCTTTATTGAGAACATCATAACTGGGAGAGCGGGTATAGGGCTTCAGACATCCATGGCAAAAATAGGAAGAATAAGACTTCCACAGTGCAGAACCATTAGGAGAACAGGCTGACACTGGGCAATAGTGCAACAGCTGAACAGGGACCGGCATGAGATCTTCCATAGGAGAGACACAAGACTTACTCCTGAGGTCTATATTAGTACCAGACACCTCTAGTAGTCTTAGAGCTTCTCTGGTTCTCTTCTTCTCTTCCTCAATCAGCTCCAGACCCCTCCAGGGTCCCCAAGTGGCCTCCACCTGGCTAGAGGCCTAGACAGCATTTCCATTACTGAGCATCCCACCCCCAGTCTAAGCCCTGTGGTGGACTGGACTACCCACATGGCAATTCCCCGTGCACGCACCACTGGCCATGAAACCACCAGTGATTGGATGGTGAGGCACAAACACTGAAGATGTTCTCTCATTGGCTGCCCCACACTGCAGCAGGGTCACACCCCACTCAGGCAGGTACAGTCAATAATGGAACACCTGAAATTAACCAGATAATAGCCAACTATAAATCAGCAAGCCTAATTACAGCTCTAGCAATGCTGAATTTCTAGTAGCCACTCCACTGAGGGTGGTAGGGCTACATGAGAAAATAAAAAAAAATGTGTAATCCATTCGCTCTTCTTCTCAACTACAACACAGTAACATTTAGCTCCCAAAGCAGCACTGCAATACTAGGTTGGAAACTTTACTCTTGGACAGCACTATATGCAGATGTGTGCAACCTACCCAGAAAAAAGTACAAAGAAAGCAAACTGCAGTACTTAATGAATAAAAGGTGTAAGGATTTTCTTTTCTCCTAATGCATCCTATAGAGTATGAAAAGCAATAGACTTACTTTTATTTCTTTATTCCTATTTTTTTTTCATTTTCCCCATTGGGGGATAGTTATGCTTTAACCATCTAATGGTTGCAACATTGGATTGGGTTTGCTGCAGGAAGTAATGCCACGGGTTCTGTTGATACCAAGGTGGACATCACTAAATGATTTAATTTACATGGCATACAATAGACACAAAATTACTGTCAAGAGGGGGCAATTATCTATAGGGTCAGTTCACAAAGATGTATGCATTATTTTAACTGCATTTGTTATTATCACACAATTGCTCACGTCAAAATTTTAATTAACATATATTAATATTTATTAAGTCTGCATTAAATTTTAGCATGACATGCTAATTTGAAGCTAAAAGGTAAGAAGAACCAAATTAATTCAGCATTTTTTCTCTAAATTATTATTAAAATGGCCCTGTCAGTCACTTAAAAAATTAGAAGCCTGCAATAGAAGATTTCTTATATTCCCCTCTCCTGTGGCCAGTGTCTCCTACTTCACTCCATTCCAGCTTAGCAGCATTAATAAGACTCTATGGCATTCAACACTTCTGGGAGTGTTGGATGAATGTGTCCTCTTCACATAATCCAAACTTTTTAAAAAAAAGCTTGCATCTGAGCACAAGAAACGGTCATTGGCCAGATGGTTTTTAATGTTTTTAGTCTTTGCTGTAAGTGCCTTAGATTTACTTTTTCTAGATTGTGGGAATTTGGTTACCTTGGCTAGGAGCACCAAGACCCGCAGCTGTGATTACACAGAGGAATAAGTGTGAAATCTCCAGAGGCAACCTCTTCTATATGCAAAAATCTGTGCTCCCTCCAGAGGTACTAATGGTGAGTGCCACGTATCCCCCTCCACAAGCTATGGTTCCATCCTCTGACCCTTACATCACTGCTGAGGTTTGTAATGACATAAGTTCTGGGTGATGGAACTACAGCAAGTGGCAAAGGACACAAGCATCCAACACTCCCAGAAGTGTTGAATGCTGAAATGGCTTACAGAATCTGCAACGCTGGAATGGAGCCTTAGGGCATCGTCACCCTAAAAAAGGAAGTGGTCGAATAAGGGATCTTCTGGTAGGATCTTTAAAACTACATGATACACATACCAGTAGATAATATTTAGTAAAAAATGCAGATATGGTAGACTGACCTCTTAACACACTACTAAATTTGACTCCAGTGTTACTTTTTATACTATTTAAAGTGGGCCCATAAAGTTACCCATATCTTTAAAATTACAACAAACACACCTTTAGAAATGTTTAGTAACGACAATCTACAAACACATTCTTCTAGATAATTGCCGGCTTTGTATTCTTTGCATACCTTATTTCTCTTTTCTTCCTCAGCCTTCTGACAGTGGCCATGTTTACTAAGGGCAGATTACTAGCTCTCCTATTACTTCCTGGATTTCTGGCACATGTGACTAGACATGTGACTAGACATGTGACTAGGACATGTGACCATACACATCATCTCATGGGAGGAACATGCCTTTCCCTGAGATCTCGTGAGATTACAGATGAGATTTCCCAGCAATGTTCTGCTGGTGACAAGGCAATCCCAGTGTGCATTGCTTTGCCAAACTGAAGTCATTTCGCCCGTTCAAAGGAGGAAGGGAATGCTCTGCAAGTGTAACTATTTTAAAATCACAGCATTTTACACCTGACATGTCTATGTTATTATTAATCATCATACATAGAGAGATGCATTGGTAGAATTTCACTTTTGAGTGTAAAGGTCTGCTTTAATAATCTTTTGGCAGCATACAGCAATTGGCATTGCATTTACTAGTTTGTTTAAAGCTTCTTCTGTGCCTCAAAGCTGGAGGCATGTTAGAAGGTAATGTTTGAAATGTTGGCACTCTTTATATTTGCACCAGGTATAAAAATGATGATCCTTTTTTTATTTTGTTCATAGACAGTATTAACAAATTCTCATCACTTCCCCTAAATTGTCTGAGCAATTCTTTTTTAGGTTTGCCGAAATATTTCATCAGGTGTAGAGGAGAGATAGCCAAGTCCAAGAAATTACAGTGATGGGAATTCAAAATGTTTTTTACTTGAAACAGTTTCAGTTGCTTGTGTTAATGATATTCATTTATAAAGTGAAGCCTCTAAATGACCAATTATCATGCCTGCAACTTGTACTGCGGCGCCTGCTTTTCCTCAAGCTTTGCATAAATATATCTTTTCGCAGTAACTGAAATTCGAAAAATCATATTACTCCCTAAGCATATGGTAAAGCACTGTGATATAATTATAAAATAAATGCATCCACTGGCAGTAATAGTGTTATGTTGGATGTTTATGAACACTTTCCTAAACTGAGAAAAATAAAAAAGTTTTCAAGAACACTCAGGTGACAATAAATAGTAATTTGGATCTGGTCTGAATGAGCATATTATATTGCCGAGCCGCACTGATCATCAAAAGCTCCTACACTTCCTGGTAATGTCAAAGCTTTGCCATCATTCCAAACATTCCCATTGGTCCATGACTATGGTGGTGTGGGTGTATGGACCAACAGAAATGTGCATGAGGTTGGAAGGGGCAAGCAAACTGGACATTACCATGCCAATCAGTCCTGCATGGCATTCCGGTATAAGCGTAAGGACTTGCATGTTGCCTCGGACTGAGTCTGAACCCCCAGATCCCTGGTGCCAACTTTTGGCTCTTTCACCCTTTGTACGACCTTTAGGGCCCATGCAGACAGTAGTCTTTGTTTTCCTTAGTAAGGTACTTACTCAATCGAAAAAAATAGAAGGTTGTAAGGGTTTCTGGAGGGGTGTAAATGACCGTCGAAGAGAGATATATAAAAACAATATACAATTTATTACTATTAAATACTTAATTGGTTACATACATGACTCAATTGAACTTATTACAAATCAAAACCCTGCAGAGGATAGATCAATACATTGATTGTTTAAAGTGTATCCATATATATATAATTGTATTTTGTTCATGTAATAGATATTCAAGTGTATTGATGGTGCTCTTTTGCTAGGATTAGTACAAAGGAACATTCATCCTATAAGGTTGTGTATTCCACGTAAGTGTATTAGATTAAGTATAACTTAGCACATAAGTGATTCTACGTGTCTCAGGTTATAGAATGAATGTTCCTCTGTACTAATCCTAGCAAAAGAGCACCATCAATACATCTGAATATCTATCACATGAACAAAATACAATTATATATATATGGATACACGTACCCACACATGTAAGAAAGCTTCACTTTGGTTTTTTGTTTTTTGTTTGTGTTTGAGTTTTTGCCCACTTCACTTGCTATACGCGTGAAGGTTGTTTTGTGGCCCTTTTCCCCTTTTTTTTTTTTTCTTTTTTCACAATGAATTTGAAGCAAGCACCTAAAGCACACTTCTTCATATGTTAATCACTAATAACTCCTTTTTGAAACAAAGCCCTTGTGCTCTCATCTCAAATTTTTACACTCATACATATATACATATTTAACAATAATCGGGTCAAACATTTCCCACACCCTTCTTCATTGTCAATTGAAATAAGCAGCATACTCTCAATTGAAATCTTGAAAACATAAAATATTCCTTTCAGTAATCCAGAACAAATGGAAGGATATGCTTAAATATCTAGAGGTATATGCAAAGAGGAGGGTGGAAATATATCCAAAACGTAGTAAATACCCCATTGAATTCCCTACATTAGAGAGACTCAATATAAATATAAATACAATGTTACTGTAGGGTTTAATGTCTTACAAACATTCTACCATAGAACCAACAATTCTGACGACTGTGATTAGACGACACCTATCGCAATCAGTTTCCTCTCCCCCAAATACCCCGGGGTCCCAGGTGTGACAAACCAAGTAAGCAGTGGAGGCAACGGTGGGTTTTATCCCGCCCGCTCCCGACTGGCTTCCTGGGCACTTCTCCCTCATACTGCAGACCAACCCGGCATGGTAAGTAAGAGCTCTCAGAATAACTATTTAGTATGTAACTGACCCGTCTGGGGTCCCATTTAGGAATATGAGTATACAGTATAAATGAATTCAATGTATACATCAATGAATGTCAGATACGATGTACCTATAAATGAAGAAAAATTCTCTCATTAATAGATTCATCCCGAATGGTCCCCTGAGGAAGCCTATGACGAAACGCGTTGGGGCCTATTAAGTTAAACTATGCTTTGAACAAATTATGAAATTACATCTGGAAGTTTGGATCAATGATCTTTAGAGTTGTTAAACAATCAATGTATTGATGTATCCTCTGCAGGGATTTGATTTGTAATAAGTTCAATTGAATCATGTATGTACCCAATTAAGTATTTAATAGTAATACATTGTATATTGTTTTTATATATCTCTCTTCGACGGTCATTTACACCCCTCCAGAAACCCTTACAACCTTCTATTTTTTTCGATTTATGCAATTAGGGGGAGAGGTGTAAAACTAGGCATACACAGGGGGACTACCCACAATTTAGCAAGGTACTTACTCAAGCCAGTGAAAAAAATATATACTTTGGTGTGGTTTCTAGTCATTATTTGGTTTGGTTTATTTATTTTATACCATCTTCCTCTTATCTGTGCTGTCCATCCTTTTTCTTTATGTATGTTTTTTTTCCATTTGATCTTTTATAATTGATCTGGCTAAGAGAAATATCAAATGTGAAACAAGTCATTTTTAAGGAGACTGAAGGGAACACAGATGTGGAAGCATTGATTTATAAACCGGCAGTAATACCAGTGCTCTGTAGCAGTAGCAGAAATATGACTCTAGCCTATTACTGTCTCCTGAAGCATGTCCCCAGATTCCAACAACACCTTTAGCATGTCTTTGAGTCTCTGACCATCTCTTGTAGTATGCCCTTAGTCTCTGACCATCCACTGTTGCCTACCTGCAGTGCCTGAGAGGTTTCTGCCGCACTATATTCCCTGAATATAATGTGTGGACTGTTGGTTATTTCAGGGGCCACACTTGAGGCTACCCATTTCAAGAAAGTGAAAATCCAGTGCTCTAGATGCCTGCACTCTATACTTGATAGTGTGTTTTTTAATGTCACTTTGCATTTGTAAGTACAAAAAAAAAAGAAATGGAAGCATTCTATTAATAAAAATCCTCACCACAAATTAAGTAATGAAGCAAAAAATGAAGATCCTACGTCTGGAGTTTATGTCCACCACTCTTCTTATCTGAACTTCACAGCTCAAAGAAATTGATCATGACCAGCCATAGTGTAGTATATTAGAACTAAGTTTATTAAAACATTAAAAACGCACTTACCGATTAGAGGGATAAAAAAAACCTCCAAAACGATCCCCCTCGCCTCCTCTGCAACCCTCATGCCGGTATGCTCGGCCCAACTGACGAATTTCGTCACGTCCTGACTTTCTCAAAGGGATGGCGTGCAATATTTGCAATCATATACAATATCCGGTCAACAAAAAGTCAATTGTTACAATTCCCAAGCAACAAATAGGCCATCATTGCAAAACACGGGCAGCAAATGGCCAGCTAAGACAATATGTGGGCAACAAATGGGCAAGCATCAGTATATGGGGCAACAACAAGCCAGCGTGACATAATGTGGTCAACAAACGGCAATGGGGAAAACAAACAGGCAGTGGTAACAATATATAGTCAACTTCCCCTGCACTCATAAAGCCCCTCTGAAACAAAATGCCTCCCCCCAAACAAAAATCCCTAGAGGGAGCAATCTGAGTCGTCTCCTGTTGGTGAAAATTGGCTATTCTTGGTTTTCCGTCTCAATGTGTCTTCCACCAAGGCAACTTTCTCAGAATGCATCATGATTGTAAGAAATATAAACCATTAATTAAACAGAGGAATGCATCTGCTAATGTATCCCTGTGTAATGAATCTATTATAAATGGGGCTTAGCCTGGTGAAACAAGTTCAAGCCTAATTTAAGCACTTAATTTAAAAGCATGCATGGTGTGAGTCCAGCCGAGTCCCCACACAGCACAATACTCTGCTTCCACAAATGTGATGACCCGCTAATTAGAGAGCAAAGGAATGTTTTCTGATGCACCTCTAATCAATTAATTATAGCTAATTAACAGCAAAGAGGGACACGTAAAGAAGGCTGCTGAATGGATTTCAATTTTTCAGCTTTTTAATGTGCTCCATAAATAAGGTAGTTTTAGATTTTTACATGATGGTAAAACACTGGAGTCATTAGCATAACTCAGGCTGCCTCATCTGTGAAGGCGTCTGCATATTGGAACCGTGTTTGTTGTAGCAATTTTACTATTACAGTGCACTCTGACTGTGAAAATGCCTTTTTTACTTTGAATTCAGTTTGAAATTCCGTTAAGGTATACGTACACCCAATCACAAAAATTCCATAAAAGCTTTAACTTGTTAATGTAATTTTAAAACTAATTTTCAGCATCTTCAAATTGCAGCTTTCATTAACATAATATTGGGCTATCTTGCCATGAAGGTCCATGAAGGTCTTTGTGAAGACAATTCCTAGTATAGGGTAACAACGTTTGGTCCCGGTCTCCCAACTGTGCGTGTTTGTTGCCACCCTGTCACACAGGCTTCCAATGGAAACTACAAGCAGCACCCTGTGAAACACCATGCAGCCAATTGCTGGAGTGCTTGCAGACAGGAAGAGGCTGCAGGAGATCATCTGCACTAAGATGTAATAAAGGATGGAAAGAGGGCAAAACAAATATTTAAAAAACTAAGATAGTTTGTGATATATAGTGATTTGGCAAAGTAAAGGTCATTGAGTTAGGGTTTTCATCTACTGAAGGCTGGGTTCACATCAGCCTCATGGTATAATGCTCCGTTGTAGCGTGAGGCTGGTTTCCACTGAGTGGCAACAATGCAAGGCCCCAATACACAAGACACTGTTTTTTTTGCTCTTTCTAACTTTATTGGCAGTATACAAAGTGTATATTCCATTCAAAGGTCTCCACAAAGTAGCGTGGTGTACTGGCCTCCTGAGCTGTCCTGTGCACTCACCATTTTTCCACACCGCACAACAGCCCAATAATGGGGCCGATACAAACAATTGTTTTGTGTGTGGTCTTGCAGTGACTGGCATTGATCCTGTGTGGAAAAACGGCAGTCACCGCAAGTGGTGTGAATGAGCCCTTGAAGTTCAACCATCCATTTCTTCCAAGATTCGATGTGGTAGGGCAGGGCAGATAAATCATTTGAGTGAACATAGATATAAAATTGGAGCTGCCATTGGTGTTCTGTTATTGTTCTGAGATGTCTTCTTTCTTTTTCTGTCTTTATTACTTGCTAAGTGACTGATTTGAAACACGTATGTGTATAACGGGTGAAGGGCCGATGCAAGGATTTTTGCCTACACAGGCGAAAGAGCATTTTAATTTTTTTTATTTATCTGATTCTTTTTCACTTTTTTATTTGTGATAAAAACATTCTAATTATTTGTTAATTTCTTTATTTTTTTGATCTTACTATCTTTTACTTTTTATCATTTTAATTATAATTTTTTACTTATTCTTTCATAAATGTTTGTTTATTTTATAATTTTTTATCAATTTATATATTTTTTTTTCACTTAACTTTATTGCTATCACACAGGAGCTAGCTAACAAGCCCCTGTGTGATAGCATTTGGAGGTGACATGTTCTCTTTATTGAACCTGTCACCTCCAATACAGGAGTTCTAGCACAGCACTGTGTCTACTCGACCCGGCGTGCAAGGTAGCCAGCGGTGGGGGAGGGGGACGGGAACATATCTGCCTCTCCTCTGCTCAGAGAGGCGGCTCTGATCACACCTGTCAGCGCTCCCTCTCTCTCCTCCTGACAGCTCTGAAGCGGCAGCAGCCGGCAGAAGAGAGAGGGAGCGCTGACAGGTGTGATCAGAGAGCCCCCGCGGCCATCTTGCGGCCAGTCGCATTTTTCCGCCCCCCCTGGGCTCGGCCGGGTCACATCCCACTCCGCCCGGTACAGCCCCGCCTCGGCCCCTCTTCCTCCACCCGGCCATTCTGTCGACTAAATTAGGTGGCCGCGAGATCCAAGGAGCGGCCACCTAATGTGATGGTTAGGCGGCCAATGACTGGCCACAGTTTATTCCGCCCTCACCCCATCATCGCCCTCAGGCGGCCGCTTGCCTTGCCTTGCGGTAGCGCCGGGCCTGAACGGGTGACCAGACACTTCACTAGATGCATGCTTTATCTGTATCAATGGCTAACTAAAGTAGAAGTCTACCCATATTGCTGATACAGACAGCAATAAATACACAATTTTTTTGGTAATATAGGGATGATGGTTATTTGGCTGCCTGCAACTCTTCACTTCCTTTTGTAGTTACAGGTGATACCTGGGGCAGGAAGTAAGTTAAATGGAGATAAAAACAGCAATACAAGCAATATAAACTAAGCTAGAAGACATGGACCACCGAAGAGGTAAGAATAATATTTCTTAATTGCAGGGACCTTTCCATTTGCACTTTTTTTAACTGACAGGATCTTTATAAGTACTAATGCAAGGATAAAAATGTTAGCTTCAACCCCTGCCTTTGCCAAAAGAAGTCACCAATGGCAACTCCCTTATTTCTCTCCTGACAAGCCCCAAAAACTGCCACCAGGCATTGTAAGCAGGCATCTAGCTAGAATGTAACTTCCATACCATGCATCTATTCCATGAATCCATACTGAGGCCTCTTGAAAGTAGAGGTGGTCCTATATGTTAATCTTAAACATCTCCACTAGTTAGGTGTGGTGGCCCACCCCTTCCGTGCCCACTCATCAATAGATTTGATAGGCAACCTACCACAGAATGGAAAAAGTGTATCTGTAAAAAGTAAATCAAGGCAACTGGACTTGCTGTATTTTTCTTGAAGACGTTTCACTGGTCATCTGACTTGACTTCACTGGTAATTCTGAATTGAGAAAGTTACGTGGATGACCAGCTAAACGACTTCAAGAAAAATACAGCAAGTCCATTTGCCTTGATTTATTTTTTCCATATATACCATGACCTGGATGAATGAGAACCTTCACAGAGAGAACTGAAAAAGAGTTTCCTAAATGGGTGCTTTAGGCTCCTAAAGAACACCACAATGGTGATGCCATTGTTAAAGTGACCATTTATTCAAGGCAGCTTACCATATACACAGTGAAAAATTAAGACAGGTTCACTTTAGGCTTTTATTTATTTTTTTCCTTTTATGAAACACTGCATTTCACTTTAACCACTGATTGAAGATAAACTGTACTGGAGCAAAATATAGCATGAAAACACCTAAAAAGCAATAATAAAGAAGCATTTACATCTCCTATGTCCACTTTCCTATCTTGTGCAAAATCTCTTTCCATGTAATTGATGTTTTTCTTCTGTGTTTAAGAAACCATGATGCATACTTAACACTTTTCTGGGTTCTCTTATTGTGTTACAGTCCAAATATTTTCGGAGTAGGAAGCTGTTTTAAGAAGTTGTTCTTCTTTCCAAAATAAAGTATATTTGCCCTCCGCCTGCAATCCCTCAAAGTCACTTCTTAAAGTTGGAGAACAGCAATTATTTTTAAATTTTCTCTTTATTAGTAATGTGTAAAATGGCGATAGAATTCACTTGGGGTTGGCAGATCTTTACATCTTAAATTAACTCATGTAATACAACAAAGAGTGATTGTTCAAAGGCTGTAAATGTGTGCTAACAACAAATGCCTTACAAAAAATCTACTCAGTTACAACAGAGCAAATACCTAAATATTTCAGTATTTATTCAATCATTATTTAATTTACAAGCCAGATAAGAAAGAGTTAGACAGACAGACAGACAGACAGACAGACATGTGCACCGGCAAAACATTTGTTTTGTTTAATTTTCATTCGGATTTTGCGTTAATTCATTTTTCGGGACTCGAGTCTGAAATTCGATTAGTTTCGGGAATCAGTTTCCGCCGAATTCCGAATTTTCATTAGCGGTAGTATGTATGAATGTTCTTTATGGACAAATTTTCGTTGCAGCAAAGTAACAGACAAAAGAAAAAAAAAAAGAAAATCTTTTTTACAGTCCGCACAAGAGAGAAAAAAAAGTGTGACGTTCCCCCCCAATTATTAATTCCTTTTAGGTCTGGTAGGAATTTCAAGGGGGAACCCCACCCCCTAAAATTCCCACCAGACCCTTGATCCTAGCACAGGCCTGGCAGTGCAAGAAAGGGGGGGGGGCAATCGGGCACCCCCCTTCCTGTGTCATACCAGACCACATGCCCTCGGCATTGGGAGGGTGTCCCCATGCTGATGGAGACGAGGGCCTCTTCCCCACAACTCTGAACCAAAGGTTGTGGGGATCTGTGGGCAGGGGGACTTATTTTCATCGGGTACCCCCTTTAAGGGGCACCCAAACTCCAACCCCTTCAATAAAGGGTTAAAAGTAAATGTAACTAAAGAAACCACACATTTTGAAAAAGTCCTTTATTTAAAAAAAAAAAAAAATAGATCCAGCGTAATGTAATCCAGCATCAATCAAGATGCACAATGCCCACCGACTCGCCGAAATAAAAAAGGTCCCCCCGCACGATGACCCGTACGAACCAGACAAAGACTCCCCACAAAATGACAGCTCTGGCCAGAATGTAAACAGATGGGCGAAGCTTGCTGTGACGTTAAGGGGCTCATTCCGCCCATTTCACATTATCAGCTGTCATTGAACATAACAGCATTTGGGAACTCCTGAATGCAATTCTGGTCTGTGAGCCGAGGTGTCATAGGAATAGTATTATGACTAATCAAAAAATAAGGATCAGTGGGGCTTTAATAGCACCTAATGACAAGTCCAATAAACCACAAAATTACTTCAATTAAAAAAAATATTATTTTATTGGATACAAACATATTAAAAAGGCCATGATTACAATCTATACGTGCATCATGATTGAAAGATACCTCCAAAAGCCACTCAATTAAATGATTAAGGCATATAGCATATCCACAACATGATTAGAATGATTAGTGAAAACATAAGGACCTGATCAGTAGTTTAATATATCAAGCTCATCAATAACAATGATTATACAGAGACCAATGTCATATATAATAAATAAAGATATAACCAGTCCAAGTTCATACGAGTAAGTAGCCTTATCTGGAAACAGTAGAGTGGATGATTTCTCAAGCGCTTCATCAGGAAGTGGAGGAAATCTACCCAGTGCAGAGCCAATAGTTGCATACCCAAAACAACATTCAAAATGGAAAGGTCGATAACCCCAGGCGATGAGGCATGGAGGCCGAGGCCACAACAGACTGAATGGGGGATGGGATAGGGGCAGGAGCTCTAGGTCAGCAAACCCATCTTATCCAGCTACTGTAATCGGATTAAAGAGCAGGGAGAGGGAGAGCTCAGAAGAGAAACCTGGCAATCAGCCATCCCTCACAGAAGCCCCCAGTGTACGCAGGCCGTCTCCAGCACGTGGAGAGATAGGGAGATAGATAGATGGATAGATACCAGAGATGACAACTAGGTCTAGTCCCTCCCCCCAGCGTGGACAGTGAAGGAGAAGTGAAGTGAGGGACTGATGAGCTCATCTCTCTGTCACTCTGCTTCCTAATCCTGTCAGCATGTCCCTTGTTAGCATATTGTAGTCACAATGGGGCTAACGTTAGTTATAAGGTTGACTCAAATATTTATTCTGTTTCAGACGCTAGAAGAGCCACTAGAACGTTCAGCATCTGACAATTCCAAGTTTGTTGGATGCCTGCATCTCCCCATTGCTTGCTATGTTTCTTCTCTTCCTCCCCCGGAGCTACCTCACTAGTGTGCATGTCCCTGCAACTCTGATAAAGGATAAGTTGTTCAGGAAATTGTACTATGCTGCTTTAAAAGAGAATAATACACTGTAGGGCTAATTATCTTCTTTGAATGACACAGACTTCCATAGACAGACTTACTTTGAAACGGAGCTTGGTTGGCCAAAGAGCCCCGTAGAGGACACATTTTTTGTAGCTATGTCTTTTCCTTTCTGAGAACAATTGTGAAAATGCGGAAATCAGCAATATTTCCATCCACTCTGTTACGTTTACTATTTCTTTCTTCTGGTTTGTAGAATTTCCCCCTACGTGGAATAACTTGTCAGACAAGTTGAAGGCCGCTTATTGTCAACATATTAACCAAGCTTGATCCACTGAAGAGGCCTGTTGAGAGGCAGATTGCTGCCTTGCCATTGCCCTAATGGATATGTATCGATCTGCTTAGCCTCTGCTTTGCTGTCTAATGTCCGAAGAAGCCTAAAAGGACTATTGATTTTTTTTTTTTTAGAAATAAAAAGATACCGTTATTTACATGACTTTCAGATTTTGATAAGAAGTGAAAGCCCATGTCCAGGGAAATACATCTCGGCGAACGCTTCTCTGCAATGTAACGGCATGAAAATAGTCGAGTGACACAAAGTTGACGTGTCGGGCTGTCACTACAGCACTGAAGGCTCCATTCAGGGGTATGACAGATGGATAAAACACTGGAGATCTGAAAGGTATCATGCCAAGCCTCTTAAATCACCGACTCCAATAAAAAAGACCAAAGGCTATGTGTGTAAGACATGATCGCATGACGCATAGCTCCACAACACAAACACTAACAATGTCTATTGAAAATAAAGTGTCACATTTCCGAGAGGGGATGTATGTCAGGTAAACATTAGAGATATATATTAGCGGACTCTTATTAAGCCATAAAAGGCACATTGAACACGGAATGTCACAACAAACCAGAATGCGCTTTATCTATTATTTAACACATATCCTGTAAGAAACAGACTTCTATACAGACAGAACAAGGTGTCAATGTGTGACCTGAAAATACACAGAAAGGGAAAAAAAATATGTCTTTTTGCAGAAAACCTTGATGTATTGTCAGCGAGTTTGTACCATAAGGAAGAGATATGCGATGAGCAGATATGTTTGCCCTATGTACATTAAAAATCACAAGCCATATGTAAAAATAAATGATAACATATTAAAGCTGAATTCCAGGCAGATATAAAAGACATAACTTCATGCAAAATTATGTCTATTTTTTATAGCGAGCACACAAGAAAAACTGTAGAGCCGCTTACGCGTTTCAGCCAATCCTGGCCATAGTCATAGCAATGACTAAGACCAGGATTGGCTGAAACACGTATTGTTTTTATCCTGTACTTGCTACGAAGAAATAAACTTGCATCATGGAACTTATAAAAGTGCTGCTCTTTGTGTGTCTTATTACTGTGTTGCCGTACACTGCCAGCAGGTGACACTGTTTTATCTCTGGATACATAATGAGCTGATCATGTGACTTGAACTATAAATTCATGCTGATCATAATTAAATGTCTTTTTTAATGCAAGCAGTGTAAGTATTTGAAATTGATGTGATATCAGCGTATTGCGACCCTCTGTACAGCAGAGGTCAAAGAGAAGCAGGGAGAAGCATTACAAAGAGCCAATATGTTGTAATGCTGTGCCTGGGGCATGCTGATGGCAGGAGGGAGCAGAGTAATAATGCAATGAGCTCATCAGTGTGCAGTTTCTCCACTCACTGTCCAGTCACAGGGTGGTGGTGGGGAGGAGACCTGTAAGTAAAAGTGAAACTGGAGCAGAGAAAGGTCAGGTCTCATGTCCTGTAGGGCAGGGCTGTACTGTGTGACAAAACTGTGCCACTTTCAGGACTGGATGAACAGATATAAAATTGCCAGACTCCTTTTGGTGAGGTAACATGTAGGGTGGAGCCTCCGGGAATATGTCTGTGAAGGTTCTTATTCATCCAGGTCATGGTATATCTGTAAAAAATAAATCAAAGCAACTGGACTTGCTACATTTTTCTTGAAGATGTTTCGCTGGTCATCCGACCAGCTTTCTCAGTTTAGAATCACTTGTATAAAAGTTTTCTGGGAATAAATATTGTGAATGTTGCTCCAGTCAAACAGATTATGTTGATTGCAGCAACATTCAACATGTGTATTGAGGAAGCTGGTCGAGTGACCAGCAAAATATCTTCAAGAAAAATATAGCAAGTCCAGTTGCTTTGATTTATTTTTTTTAGCATTCCAGGAAGTAATGGTGCACATTCCTAGACAGGCTAGTCTAGGAGATTTAATGTAACACTGGAGTCTCAGGGAGGATCAATGCACTATACGCTAAGCTCATATGTTTGCTTACGTTGAAGGCGCACTTTGTATGTAGCTGTGCCCTTTTTATTCATTTTAATAAAGTTGAAATTTTATAAAGTTGTATGCTGCATGCCTCTCATGAATCTTTTATTGGGAATCACCTGGGGTCAATAAGAGCGCCCAGAGAGTGATTATACATAATTTAACCCCTTCGTGACGGGAGACGTACACTGTACGTCCCACCACGAAGTGCCCAAATGACTGGCCACGTACACTGTACGTGATCAGTTATTTGCGGCTCTGTAATGCTGGTAACCGCTGATTCTCAGCGGTTAAAAAATAATAATAATCAAAACTAAAGTGTTTTGGTCACGTTTTTTCCTCATTATTAAAAAATATTTTATTCGAACTAAGTGAGGAGTTAGGTACACATGTTTGATATAATTATATAGCCCTATCTGTCCTCTAAAAAAACAATATATAATATGTGTGGGTACATTTAGTAAGAAAGTATATCATTGCCGTGGAAGAATCACACACGAACAGAAACTGAAAAAAAAGCTGTCATGAAGGGGTTAAAATTGGCTGACTGACCTTAGTTTTAAGGATAAGTTGTGGATGACATTCATTAGTAGAGTTCCATTGTGAAAGTTCATATCCACAGAAGTGGGAAATCATTAGAAGCTGAGTGACTTCCACCTTGATGGAGATCATATATTGAAGTGGACATTGGTTTTAGTAGTGGTAAAAGTACCACATATTTGTAGAACGTTTTTTTTTATTTTGAATGTCATTGCGCTTGAAGTGGATAATGTTTGTTTTTGATGTGAGTCGTAGATTTGTGTACATTAGGCCTTCACTTATACATGGTTTTAGCCCAAATTGGCATGTGGATCACTTACATATTATTTATGTTTGTTTAATTGTTTGATGGAATATTTGTTTGATGTTTGATCCCTTTGGTGCCTGCATCTCATTTGTTAGATTAAATAGTGCACTGTTGTAGGGTAGAGGAAGAGCAGAAGGATCCTTCTTTTGGCATTTATAAAAATAGGTTCAGGATGATCCTGTCAATATGGTAATCGCCCATACACTGGTCCTCCCTTAGTCACCTTTCCTTTCTCCAGCTGCTCTGTTGCTCCTGGAGTGACCACCTTTCTAAGTTCAGCGTCAGATGGTGACACTTATAGAGGATTGATAACGTCAACTTACTCATCAGGTATGGAATTCCCATGCCTGGCAAAAAAACGGAAGGTGAATTTAGGGGCAGGGCCGTAACTGCAGATCACTGGGCCCTACAGCAAAAATGTGATGCCCCCCCTCCGCCCCCAACGACCTCTCTCTGAGCTTTAATAATGCCAAGATCCCAAAGCTCCTCTTGCGCATCTGAAGTCATCTCCACACTGTAGACCTTACAAGGGATTAGAGTTGTCCCCTGCTGGGGAAGTGAGCGAACACATACCGTCGCTCGCTCACTTCTCGATCACCTCCTTGCAGAGAGCCATGACTGTCAGTCAGTGCTCCCTGCAGGGATTCCCCCCTCCCCGCTCCAATCCTCCAGCGCTGACTGGTGGAACGGACAGGGCAGGGGGCGGGTACAGCTGGCTCTGCCTCTAGATAGGCAGAGCCAGCTGTCACTCACGCAGCTGGGTGGATCTCTACACTAATGTTGGGATCCGTTCCAGCTGCGGCGGTCTCAGTATACCGCGAGCTGTAGGCTGCCGCGGTCTCAGTATACCGCGAGCTGCAGCTCGCGATACACTGAGCTTTGGGCCATGGAAGGAGGTTAGTATATGTCCTCCCGTGACCCTTAAGAGAACTATGGGGAAAAACAATTACCCCGTAGTTCTCTTTTAAAGGAGAACTATGAGGTGAGTGATTTTCACTCATAGTTAGAGCTGACGTGTGACAAAGAAGCTGTCACACATTATAAGAGGACCTGTCACATATTTTGCTATCACATAGGGGGTTTTTATTAGCCCCGCATGTGATAGCAATTAAGTTTAGTAAAAAAAAAAGGAAAAACAAATTTAAGTCCCCCCCCCCAAAAATGTAAAGTTACACATAAAAAAATAAAAAAACAAAAAAAATGTACAACAAACAACATCCTGACATAGTTGCCCTTTCTAGTGTCTGAGTGAGTGATGTGTGAAGGAGATGGGTAATGGCATCATCTGTTGAACGGTTTGGCCGGTAAGCGAACTGTAGTGGATCTAGTGTGTCTGGTAGTGAAGAGATGATGAAGTCTCTGACCAGTCTCTCAAAGCACTTCATCACTATTGAGGTCAGAGCCACAGGGCGGTAATCATTGAGGGAAGCAGGATGGATTTTCCTTGGGACTGGAACAATGATGGACTTTTTAAAGCACTCGGGGATTACCGACTGGTTTAACGAGAGATTGAATATTACTGTGAACACAGGTGCTAAGCTGGTCAGCGCAGGCTCTGAGGACACGACCTGAGATTCCGTCCGGTCCTGCTGCTTTCCTGGTGTTCACTCTCCTGAAGGCTCTCCTCACGTCATGCTCGGAAATGATGAACGCGTTCCCAGAATTGGCATTTTCTTCCTGTCTGCAGCTGTTACCGTTAGCTGCAGCCTCGAAACGAGCGAAGAAGGTGTTCAGCTCGTCTGCCAAGGATGCGTCCACATTCATCATGCCGGATGTTGGTGCTTTATAGTCTGTCATTGTCCTTAGTCCCTGCCACAGGCTTCTAGAGTCACTCAGTTGGAACTGTGCCTCCAGTTTCCTTCCGTAGCGCTGCTTCGCTTCTTTTACCGCTTTTCAGACCATGTACGACGCAGCCTTAAACGAGCCCATATCCCCCCGACTCAAGTCCTGCATTATAGGCCATGGTACGCTTCTTTTACCGCTTTTCAGACCATGTACGACGCAGCCTTAAACGAGCCCATATCCCCCCGACTCAAGTCCTGCATTATAGGCCGTGGTACGAGATCTCAGAGCATCGCGGATGGTCTTATCCACCCACAGCTTCTGATTGGGAAACATTCTGATGGTCTTTTTCGGTATGATGTCATCTACTAGTTTCCCAATAAAGCCCACAACCGCTTCCGTAAACACGTTGATGTCATCAGAGCTGCGTCGGAACATGTCCCAGTCTGCGTCATCAACTGATGAGCGGTAAAAGCTTTTAAAGTGTCGCCTATGGCCAATTTTGGGTATGGTAGTTTCCTGCGATTTCGCAATTTTAAAGCTTGACATGTTTGGTGTCTATTTACCCGACCTGACCCTGACTTTTATATTTTACCAAAAAACTGGCTAATAATAAATGTTTCCTAACAATGAAAAAAAAATGTTTTTTTTTCAAAATTTTCTGTAATTTTTCCTAATTATAATAAAAAATAAAAACCCCAGTGGTGATTAAATACCACCAAAATAAAGCTCTATCTGTCCCCAGATAAAAAATGGTATAAAATTAATTTCAGTACAGCGTTGCATGACGGAATAAAC
>NW_017307764.1:390131-398300 GCF_000935625.1 Nanorana parkeri
AAGGAGATGGGTAATGGCATCATCTGTTGAACGGTTTGGCCGGTAAGCGAACTGTAGTGGATCTAGTGTGTCTGGTAGTGAAGAGATGATGAAGTCTCTGACCAGTCTCTCAAAGCACTTCATCACTATTGAGGTCAGAGCCACAGGGCGGTAATCATTGAGGGAAGCAGGATGGATTTTCCTTGGGACTGGAACAATGATGGACTTTTTAAAGCACTCGGGGATTACCGACTGGTTTAACGAGAGATTGAATATTACTGTGAACACAGGTGCTAAGCTGGTCAGCGCAGGCTCTGAGGACACGACCTGAGATTCCGTCCGGTCCTGCTGCTTTCCTGGTGTTCACTCTCCTGAAGGCTCTCCTCACGTCATGCTCGGAAATGATGAACGCGTTCCCAGAATTGGCATTTTCTTCCTGTCTGCAGCTGTTACCGTTAGCTGCAGCCTCGAAACGAGCGAAGAAGGTGTTCAGCTCGTCTGCCAAGGATGCGTCCACATTCATCATGCCGGATGTTGGTGCTTTATAGTCTGTCATTGTCCTTAGTCCCTGCCACAGGCTTCTAGAGTCACTCAGTTGGAACTGTGCCTCCAGTTTCCTTCCGTAGCGCTGCTTCGCTTCTTTTACCGCTTTTCAGACCATGTACGACGCAGCCTTAAACGAGCCCATATCCCCCCGACTCAAGTCCTGCATTATAGGCCGTGGTACGAGATCTCAGAGCATCGCGGATGGTCTTATCCACCCACAGCTTCTGATTGGGAAACATTCTGATGGTCTTTTTCGGTATGATGTCATCTACCAGTTTCCCAATAAATCCCACAACCGCTTCCGTAAACACGTTGATGTCATCAGAGCTGCGTCGGAACATGTCCCAGTCTGCGTCATCAACTGATGAGCGGTAAAAGCTTTTAAAGTGTCGCCTATGGCCAATTTTGGGTATGGTAGTTTCCTGCGATTTCGCAATTTTAAAGCTTGACATGTTTGGTGTCTATTTACCCGACCTGACCCTGACTTTTATATTTTACCAAAAAACTGGCTAATAATAAATGTTTCCTAACAATGAAAAAAAAATGTTTTTTTTTCAAAATTTTCTGTAATTTTTCCTAATTATAATAAAAAATAAAAACCCCAGTGGTGATTAAATACCACCAAAATAAAGCTCTATCTGTCCCCAGATAAAAAATGGTATAAAATTAATTTCAGTACAGCGTTGCATGACGGAATAAACTTCAGTCAAAGTACCACAGCGCTGAATACTGAAAAATGGCCTGGCCAGGAAGGGGGTCTAAAAACCTGGTCTTGAAGTGGTTAAAGTAGCCACCGCTCTAAGCACGCTAAAGTCTTAATACAAATTAGTAAACTAAACATGAGATTGTAGTCCATCATGGGAGTGAGCTTGGAGTGGTGGCTACTTTACAACACACACACAGGGACCATGGGGAACAAAAGTAGCCACCCTCCAAAAGGAAGCACAGTGTCAGCACCAATTCAGAGATGATTCGAGGATCTACAGCCGAGTGATGCACAAATAAGATACCATTTTTTGTTAATAAGTAAGGTGCTTGAATGCATTTTCAAAATTTAACTCCTGAGTTTAAGGTTCTAAAATTTTAAAGCCCAGTACATGAATGCAGAAATGGTCATGAGAGTAGAAGCCAATCAGGGGTTCAGTCTTCTAACAACTACTCAAAGCGGATGCATCTATTTTGATCATAGACCAAATAGCTGACACTCTTATGGGTAGGAGAGGGATTTATTCAGGCAGACACTCAGAGTACAGGTAGATGCCAGGTAACAGGCTGTGAAGTACAGAGCAAAATCGAAAGGGTTCAGAAAGTGAGTCCATTTAGACATAACCTCAAAATGGCTGCACAAAAATAATAAATATCTTACAATTATGTTTTCACCTTCATAACACCTCTAAAAATATCTTCATTTTTAACCCTTACGGTTCCTGACGGAATCTTTGGCTTAGATCACTGGAAAGCATTCCAACTGAGACACTTCTTACTCACCTTACCACCAGCTGCATGTTTTGGAACTCCACGTACATCTTTTGAGAGATTATGCAATTCTAGGGGACCGACGCGGCATATTCTATCAGAGATCTATGCTATTCTTTCTACGCCAATTGAGCCCGGAAAACCTAAGTTCCTGACATGCTGGGAACGAGACCTAGGGATCACTCTCTCAGATGCCCAATGTCGGAATATCATTCACTTTACCCTGTGATCATCGATTTGTACTAAATATCAGGAGACCAATTATAAGATCCTTATGGGATGGTATCGCACACCGGCGCTCTTACACAGGATGTATGGTGGAGTTGCCAACATCTGCTAAAGATGTAACGCGGAAGGGGGTACTCTACTCCATATTTTTTGGTCTTTCCCTGCCTTAGCACAATTCTGGTCCACGGTCCGTGATATTGTGAGGAAGTTTGTGGAATCCAACTTACCATTGGACCCCACAATTTTTTTTCCTACTACACAACATTCCAATGTCCATGAAAGCTTACTCCCGATCTGTGGTACACCTCTTGCTGGATAAGGCTAAATCCTGCATACCGAGCCTTTGGAAAAACACCTCTTCCCCTACAATATCTATGTGGGCGGAGGAGATTAGGGTAATGGAGGACATGGTTCTGTCCTCCCAAGGCAAGCAGGAGCGTTCTAGTGGCTGGAGTACATGGATTCCCCTGAGGGCAGAGTATACTCTGTATGATCTTTCTCTCTTAAACGGCCATCTAGGGAGTGCCCCGGGAGTGACCCTTTCAGCAAACTCTACCATGTCCCAGCGACCTCTACCTTCCCCTGCACGCCTCCTTGCTGGCACTTCCATCCCTTCTTTTTGTCTGTCTGCCCCTTCCTTCTTCCCTCTTCTGTCCCTATGATGTTTACTGCCCTACACCACCCCTCAGTCTCCGGAAGCAGACTGGTGGACCCCTTGGTTTACCCACCCCTGCCTATCAAACGTATTGCCTATCGCACATTAGGACATGTAAGATATGATGTTATACTGTTAATGTTTGCTCCTTGGCTACTTAAACGACTGGGGCTAGAACCTATAGATATACTTCTGACATTTGTATCTATACGTTCTAATTGGTCGATTGTATATGTGATGTATGTATACTGTAAAATGTTGGCTCAAAATAAAGAATAAAAAAAAAATATCTTCATTTTTAACTACAGTTGCTTTTTATTTATTTTTTGTAACAGAAACCAAAACAAAAAAGTTATAGTTCACCTGAAAAGTATTTTGAGAAGTTTCAATACTGTCATCTACTCAATACATCCTGCATACGTTTGCATGAAATAAAAATATGTCTATTCATTGTCTCGTTATGGGGAATAATTCAGACCATAAACCTTCTGAAATTTTCACTTGGCTAAAATCCCTCCAGGAATTCTCAGGGCAGTAGAATGTCTGAGATATCTTAATGACATTACAGTTTATATAGCTCTCTTATTTATCAGTTCATATCACAAAATAAACGCCAGTGAAATAGAGTAACAAGAAGAAAAAAAAACAGAAAAGAAAAGAGAAATGAAAGAAAACTAAAAGGATTTTGCAGCTATCTAGTAGTGAAGAGCGAGCTGATTTAGGCAAATATGATTTTGCAGCACAATTAACTATTTCGTTGTCTGCAAAATTTTGTGGACAATCTGTTTTGCATTTTAAAGTGACACTTAACTTAGGAGTTAAATCTTTAAATGCATTAAATTACCTTAACTATTAACAAAAATAGATGGCAGTGTAGTGCAATGATGCATGCTCTCTATATGCATGCTGATCTATGATACACAGGAAGTTTTCCTATATATGGTTCCTTCACCATGCTGTATTCAGATGTATTATTCTTCTAAGCAAAAAAAACTTGATTCAGTATTCCTCAAGATCTCAGTGCTTCATCTAAACACATAGCCAACAGCATCTACCTGTACTCTGAGTGTCTGTCTAAATAAATCCCTCTCCTACCCATAAGATTGTCAGATATTTGGTCTAGGAACAAAATAGATGCATGTGCTTTGGGTAGTTATTAGAAGACTGAATCCCTGATTGACTTCAATTCTTATGACCATTTCTGCATTGATGTACTGGGCTTTAAAATTTTAGAACCTTAAACTAAGGAGTTACATTTTTAAAATGCATTCAAGTACCTTATTTATTAACAAAATGGTATCTTATATGTTTATCACTCGGCTGTAGATCCTCAAATCATATCTGAATTGGTGCTGAAACTGTCCTTCCTTCTGGAGGGTGGCTACTTTTGTTCCCCATGGTCCATGTGTGTGTTGTAAAGTAGCCACCACTCCAAGCTCACTCTTGTGATGGACTACAATCTCAATACAAATTAGTAAACTAAACATGAGATTGTAGTGAATCACGGGACTGAGCTTGGAGTGGTGGCTACTTTACAACACACACACAGGGACCATGGGGAACAAAAGTAGCCACCCTCCAGGTGGAAGGACAGTGTCAGCACCAATTGAGAGATGATTTGAGGACCCACAACCAAGTGATATACAAATAAGCTACACCTTTTGTTATTAATTACGGTACTTGAATGCTTTTTTAAGGATGAACTCCTAAGTTTAGTGCCACTTAAAGCAGATAGGCAAAGTCAAGCCTGTAAATCTCTACATTTAACAGACAACAAATATATGTGCAGGCAAATTTTTAAATCTGTAAAAGGGATACCAGAAATTACAATTACTCATTGAGAATGAACTCTACTTTCACTTTAATAAGAATAATAAACTGTTGAAAAAAATCTCACTAAGATCTTCTTATATATTACTGAATCAAAAAAATATTTCAGTAAACTATTTCACCTTCTGTCTCACTCCCTTGTATCTTATATATTACCTTATATCTTAACTAACTGCAAGCTTTTCCATCTTCTCTATAATTCCTTTCTACTCCTACATACTCTAATGCATTCTAAACTTTGTCACCTTCTATATGACTCCCCTATTATGTTACATAGCAGGGATATTAAAGTTAGTAGAACTTACAATCTATTAAGCCATACACCCTAATACATGGTCAGCTCTTTCACCTTTTCCATAATTGCTGTATGCCTTAATAGATTGTAAGTTCTTCTAACTTTAGTATTTCTGCTATGTAACATAAAAAATCATAAACTTTCCTACCATATATTACCCTCTCTAATAGATCCTAAGCTTTTCTAGCTTCTGTATCCTTTATTTATCTTCAAATAGAAAATAAGGTATTGTACCATCTATATTAATCATGTATGCTTTAAAAGATTGAGAGTCCTTTGGCCTTTATGGAAAGGAAGATCTGACTGCTGGAAATATGACTGAGGCAGTTTAATCTGAGTGAAGGTTGGGACCTCTTAGACCCTGGCCAGCCATCAAGAAAGTGCTACCTGCACAGTGTATAAATGCAGATCTATCCTGTGTTCCCAGCCCACCTCCTTATGGATCCGATTAACATCCTCTTAAACTGACACCAAACTCATGAGTTAAATCTTAAAAATGCAATCAAGTACCTTAAAAGAGAACTATGGGGTAAGTGTTTTTCCCCATAGTTCTGTTAAGGGTCACGGGAGGAAATAAACTAGCATCCTCCCATGACCCAAAGCTCAGTATATCGCGAGCTACAGCTCGTGGTATACTGAGACCGCTGCAGGCGGGGCGGATCCCGACATTGCTGTCGAGATCCACCCAGCTGCGTGAGTGACAGCTGGCTCTGCCTATGTAGAGGCAGAGCCAGCTGTACCCGTCCCCTCCCCATCCATTCCTCCAGTCAGCGCTGGAGGAATGGAAACTGTGACGACATGGTGATCAGTTTATAAGTTAAATGTGTATTGGGGTTGAGTTATGTTTGAGTGCGTTATGCTGTGTGACCTGGTTATGGAAAGACTATCAGAACCATCCCTCGTTATCTCCCATTGTTCTCTGAGGGAGCTCAGAACAATGACATTCTGGCCAGGCTCCTGCTATGGCTGTCTGGAGCTCGTCAGCAGGTGGACACCTGTGGTGTTGAGCAGACCGATGGTCTGGGAGGGGACGGTGGATGTGATGGGATTATATTCTGATTTCATCACTTGCTGTATATAAGTTTGTGCAGTTGTTCAATAAATCAGAGTTTGTTTACCCTACACTCGAGCCTTGGCTAGTGACTGGGAGCTACAGATCTTCAGGTTCCAATATCTCCTCAGCAAGGAAGAAGACAGCGGCGGACATACTCATCCGGAGTACGGGGGTCCGTCACAGAAACCCCTGGAGGAAACCCCTGCAGGGAGCGGTGACTGACAATCACCGTTCTCTGCAGGGAGATGGTCGAGAAGTGAGCGAGCAATGGTATGTGTTCGCTCACTTCCCGATCTATTGAGCCGATGCGTGACAGTTTCATTGTTACAAGTCGGCTCAAACTATGATGAGTGATTTTCACTCACCTCATAGTTCTCCTTTAACTATCAACAAAAATGAATCTTATTTGTGCATTACTCGGCTGTAGATCCTCAAATCATCTCTGAATTGGTGCCGACACTGTCCTTCCTTCTGGAGGGGGACTACTTTTGTTCCCCATGGTCCCTGTGTGTGTTGTAAAGTAGCCACCTCTCCAAGCTCGCTCCTGTGATGGACTACAAGCTCATATTTAGTTTACTAATTTGTATTGAAATTGTAGTCCATCACGGGAGTGAGCTTGGAGCGGTGGCTAGTCTTGTTGCTCCCTCTGCTTTGCTGTACAGAGATTGCAAAAGACTGACACCAAGTCCAATTCAGGTATTAACACTACTTTTTTGAACACTAATTTTAAAAAATAAATGTATTAATCTTCTACTGAATACAGAGCATCATTATTTGTGCCTTTTATATTTCTCTGGAGTTCAGCTTTAACCTAAAATAACAATAATAATAATAAAAATAAACAACGTATTACTCTCAAAACTGTTTAAAAAGGACACAATTGTTTAGAAATACAAAAGAAATGCCTCTCTATATTTGTTCAAAGCAGTTATTGTAATGGAAAGGACAAAGTTCTTATAGCATTCACTAGAACTATTTTAATGAAATGTTTACTCACTGCAGTGAGAAGTAAATAATTATCTAGGGGCTAAGCGAGAAATTGATTATGCTTTAATGCAAAAGTCATGTAGGCGGCTTTCCAATGTAACTGTTAAACATGGGTGTAAAATGTAGGTTGAAGCTGTGTTATAGTGTACGATATATCACAAGCAAGTATGTTAATTGTATTCTTTAGAACATTTAACTATTAGAAATAATTACTAGGATAGCTGCCAAAAAACCGCGTAATTAATCAAGACAAAGGCCTTGAACAAACAATTACTGGCTCTTTGTACTCGTCAGTGTTTTATACTGTGCTTTTATACTTGCTTGTTTATGTTTGCTTTTAGCACCGTATTTTCCAGCATTTTCAAAGTGGCGATATGCCAAAACAGGTTGAGAAGAAAGGCTAGATGGCATAACAAAAAGGGCAGAAGCAATCTCTTTTAAGAGAGCACATTGCTGGAAATGTAGTATGCCATACAGGCAGTTCTGTAAGGTTGGTACCTCATTTGGAGCGACTGTCCCTCTTTCAGAATCAAATCCGTCTGTCCCTCTTTCCTCCTCTGTTGTCGCTATTTTTGGTCTGTTGTATAGACAGTATTCTTTTAAAAAAACAAAACTTTTTAACTATCAATAGTATTATACTACAGTATGGGGCCGATTTACGAAGCCCAACACGCACACGCGCAGGTTGCGTGCGCGCTTTTACACGCCAAACCATACTTACGAAAGTTTCACGCGCATGAATGCAGAGTTTCGCGCAGGGATGGCGCGTATTTATGCATTTACGTACGCGCGTGGCGTGTAATACGCGCTATAGACAACACGCCGCTCTAACTGAAAAAGACAAGTGCTAGAAACATATTTCTACCACTGCCAAACATGTACAAATCATTCATATGATACATATGTTATATCTATGGTTATGTGCATACCAAAAACCTACATAACATCTACAAACTGCTAATAATACAGTATTCAAAAATAAGGTACTCACACTCCACTGCTGTGTTCGGATGTGCTCCAGGCATCTGCGCATGTGCATGAGCAAGTTCACACGTTTTTTGATCCTAGAAACACCTCCACCCCAATCCTGCACGATTTCCTCGTAAATCTAGCAAACAC
>NW_017307764.1:399118-399618 GCF_000935625.1 Nanorana parkeri
AGTGACAGTGACATGTGGGTGGCACATTCCGGGGAACACCACTGAAAGCCATCTCCTACACTGGCGTCCCAGGGATGCATTGTTCAGGCCAAACGCATGTCCATCGCATGCACTCGGATGCTGCATGCATTCTCTGGGTAACCCATGTGTGTTGGAGGGAGGACAGAACCTGATTGCACCAAGGATGTCTCATGGCAGGACCAAGGGCGTGTCAGGGCCACCTCAGGCTCACGCTCAAAACCAATGCACACTCCAGAGGCTCTGATGTTACTCTAACCAGGAAACCACAGTCACCTCAAACAAGTGGCTCCATGTATGTGCAGGCCTCTGTGTTTAGCCAGATGTATGTGTATCTGCATTAAGGAGACAAACATACATACATAGATGGGGATCTGGGGACTGCCCTGGTGACAGGAACCAATCAATACATACGTCATGCAAAAGACACCTTAAAGCAGGTGTTAAAGCACCTGTGCTTTCAACATCATTTCCAGGGTATA
>NW_017307765.1:0-10522 GCF_000935625.1 Nanorana parkeri
TAAGCTCCTCTGTACAGAGACTGATGTGGCTGGGGGGGGAGTCATTAGAGTGTAAGCTCCTCTGTGCAGAGACTGATTTGACTGTGGGGGGAACATTAGAGTGTAAGCTTCTCTGTACAGAGACTGATGTGGGGGGGGGCATTAGAGTGTCAGCTCCTTTGTACAGAGAGTGATGTGACTGTGGGGGGACATTAGAGTGTAAGCTTCTCTGTACAGAGACTGATGTGGGGGGGGGCATTAGAGTGTCAGCTCCTTTGTACAGAGAGTGATGTGACTGTGGGGGGACATTAGAGTGTAAGCTTCTCTGTACAGAGACTGATGTGGGGGGGGGCATTAGAGTGTCAGCTCCTTTGTACAGAGAGTGATGTGACTGTGGGGGGACATTAGAGTGTAAGCTTCTCTGTACAGAGACTGATGTGGGGGGGGGCATTAGAGTGTCAGCTCCTTTGTACAGAGAGTGATGTGACTGTGGGGGGACATTAGAGTGTAAGCTTCTCTGTACAGAGACTGATGTGGGGGGGGGCATTAGAGTGTCAGCTCCTTTGTACAGAGAGTGATGTGACTGTGGGGGGACATTAGAGTGTAAGCTTCTCTGTACAGAGACTGATGTGGGGGGGGGCATTAGAGTGTCAGCTCCTTTGTACAGAGAGTGATGTGACTGTGGGGGGACATTAGAGTGTAAGCTTCTCTGTACAGAGACTGATGTGGGGGGGGGCATTAGAGTGTCAGCTCCTTTGTACAGAGAGTGATGTGACTGTGGGGGGACATTAGAGTGTAAGCTTCTCTGTACAGAGACTGATGTGGGGGGGGGCATTAGAGTGTCAGCTCCTTTGTACAGAGAGTGATGTGACTGTGGGGGGACATTAGAGTGTAAGCTTCTCTGTACAGAGACTGATGTGGGGGGGGGCATTAGAGTGTCAGCTCCTTTGTACAGAGAGTGATGTGACTGTGGGGGGACATTAGAGTGTAAGCTTCTCTGTACAGAGACTGATGTGGGGGGGGGCATTAGAGTGTCAGCTCCTTTGTACAGAGAGTGATGTGACTGTGGGGGGACATTAGAGTGTAAGCTTCTCTGTACAGAGACTGATGTGGGGGGGGGCATTAGAGTGTCAGCTCCTTTGTACAGAGAGTGATGTGACTGTGGGGGGACATTAGAGTGTAAGCTTCTCTGTACAGAGACTGATGTGGGGGGGGGCATTAGAGTGTCAGCTCCTTTGTACAGAGAGTGATGTGACTGTGGGGGGACATTAGAGTGTAAGCTTCTCTGTACAGAGACTGATGTGGGGGGGGGCATTAGAGTGTCAGCTCCTTTGTACAGAGAGTGATGTGACTGTGGGGGGACATTAGAGTGTAAGCTTCTCTGTACAGAGACTGATGTGGGGGGGGGCATTAGAGTGTCAGCTCCTTTGTACAGAGAGTGATGTGACTGTGGGGGGACATTAGAGTGTAAGCTTCTCTGTACAGAGACTGATGTGGGGGGGGGCATTAGAGTGTCAGCTCCTTTGTACAGAGAGTGATGTGACTGTGGGGGGACATTAGAGTGTAAGCTTCTCTGTACAGAGACTGATGTGGGGGGGGGCATTAGAGTGTCAGCTCCTTTGTACAGAGAGTGATGTGACTGTGGGGGGACATTAGAGTGTAAGCTTCTCTGTACAGAGACTGATGTGGGGGGGGGCATTAGAGTGTCAGCTCCTTTGTACAGAGAGTGATGTGACTGTGGGGGGACATTAGAGTGTAAGCTTCTCTGTACAGAGACTGATGTGGGGGGGGGCATTAGAGTGTCAGCTCCTTTGTACAGAGAGTGATGTGACTGTGGGGGGACATTAGAGTGTAAGCTTCTCTGTACAGAGACTGATGTGGGGGGGGGCATTAGAGTGTCAGCTCCTTTGTACAGAGAGTGATGTGACTGTGGGGGGACATTAGAGTGTAAGCTTCTCTGTACAGAGACTGATGTGGGGGGGGGCATTAGAGTGTCAGCTCCTTTGTACAGAGAGTGATGTGACTGTGGGGGGACATTAGAGTGTAAGCTTCTCTGTACAGAGACTGATGTGGGGGGGGGCATTAGAGTGTCAGCTCCTTTGTACAGAGAGTGATGTGACTGTGGGGGGACATTAGAGTGTAAGCTTCTCTGTACAGAGACTGATGTGGGGGGGGGCATTAGAGTGTCAGCTCCTTTGTACAGAGAGTGATGTGACTGTGGGGGGACATTAGAGTGTAAGCTTCTCTGTACAGAGACTGATGTGGGGGGGGGCATTAGAGTGTCAGCTCCTTTGTACAGAGAGTGATGTGACTGTGGGGGGACATTAGAGTGTAAGCTTCTCTGTACAGAGACTGATGTGACTGGCTCAGTGTTCTCTGTAAAGCATTGTGGTATATGTATAATGTATGTGATATACATTGGGTGTATGTGATATACATTGGGTGTATGTGATCACATTCTCACATAATTCATTCCCACAGCTACCTCATGTATCATTTCCCCCTCCTCTTTTAGATTGTAAGCCCTCAGGGGCAGGGCCCTCCTTACCATCTTGTCTTGAATTGTATTGTAACTGTAATGTCTTCCTTATATTGTAAAGCGCTGCGCAAACTGTTGGCGCTGTATAAATACTATGTAATAATAATAATAATATACATTGGGTGTATGTGATATACATTGGGTGTAGTGTGATATACATTGGGTGGATGTGATATACGTTGGGTGTACAGTGATATACATTGGGTGTAGTGTGATATACATTGGGTGTATGTGATATACATTGGGTGTAGTGTGATATACATTGGATGTACAGTGATATACATTGGGTGGATGTGCTATACGTTGGGTGTAGTGTGATATACATTGGGTGTAGTGATACACATTAGGTATAGTGATACACATCCGGGCGCAGGAGACGCAGCGTGACTGTCCTACTTTCAGAGCTGCAGTGCGGAGATCATCAATACGCCGGCCGGGATCGATGGATGTTCGGCGAATGTTGGAAGGTGAATCATTCGTCTGATCTGATGGCAGTCTGCTGGATCGGGCTCAGTGTTCGTTAACCCGTCAATGTCCGCTGGATGGTGAAGCCTGTGTAGACCGGAGAGAATGCAGACACACACTGCGGCATCTTCCCTCTTGGCACCGACCCAGCGCACACAAAGACTCTGCAGGACCCGCCCTGCAGTCTCATCATCCGAGTCATCCAGCTTCCATGCTCGGGACCGGAAAAGGCAGCCATTAGCCTTCATAAGACCCCTGACAGGCAGGGAGACTGCACAGCCAGAGCTATGATCGGAGCTTTCCAAGCCTGATTGTGGACAGAGTATGAACCAGCAGCGATCTCATAGATTCTATTCATCTAACAATATCCACAATTAGGTGGAAATGTTCTTTCAGGAACAAAAGACTCAGCAATCTGATCATGAAAAGTAACATTCACATGCACGTCAACCTCCCAGATCCTCCAGGCATAGCAAGGCATTCATACATATACATTAGGACATATCTTTACCACCATGCTTTCTTGCTAGTAATTACATAGGTTCCTATATATAGAACATGGCTGATCACACCCTGCAGCAAAACAGATGCTGGATGCTTAGGCAGAACGTTGTGTCAGTCCAGCAATATGTATTCATGTTAGTCATGTAGCACAGGAATGTATCTCTAAAGGTGCCCATACACATTACGATTATCGTATGGTAATCGTATGCGTTCGACTTTTCCTACGACAATCGTAACGTGTGAATAGAGTGCCTGACCGATAGTACTGTACAATCGTACGACCTTTGACGGTCAAGCATGTTTAAAAACTTTGGTCGATCGTACAATGTTCGCATGGTTGGTGGCGTTTCCGTCAGTCAAAAGTCGTACGATTAACACTGCATATGCGCAAACGAAAATAATTGTGGTCAATTACCACAAGTCGTCCAGGTGTATTTTTCTAACTACCGCTGATTGAACCTTGCGATAATCGGGGCAGGATGGGGCCGCCGTACGAAAATCGCAGTGGACACATGCTTCCCAGGCACAGACAGGTGTCACACAATGCACTGCTCTGGGTGTCACATCTCTATGTAAAGAGAATGTAAACCGTATCAAACACAGAGCCAGGAAGCTGTTTATATTGCTCACTATAGCTCTGTTATGTGGTATTGTAAGGCTCCATTCACACCTGAGCGGCTATCCGAGCATATTCGGCTGTACGGATACACGCGGAGCCGCTCTACACAAGGAATTCAATGTGCATCGTTCAGACCATTGCGGGGACCGCATGGTAAGAAATCGCGCGGCCCCCGAAATAGTCCAAGCGCGATAATCCGGCGGATTCCGCACGTTTGTGGCTATTAAGGCTCAGCTCCAGTCAGAAACTATTTCCCTACCATCCCTCCTTCTCACCACCAACCAATCCTGACAGGTGTTTCTTTATTCTGACCTGGTAAAGAATATTATACTCACCTGAGTCCTCCATCCACTATGTTTAATATGAAGATTTTCAAATGAAATTTTAATTTTATTTACATTTTTATAGTAATGTAATGTATAATATTTGATTGTTTCATTTTTATAATATTAAATATATATTATTACATAAAGATGTAAAATTCCGAATGTTGCTCATATCACCAATATCTACTCATCTAAATTCACTCATGTATCATTTCCCCCTCCTCTTTTAGATTGTAAGCCCTCAGGGGCAGGGCCCTCCTTACCATCTTGTCTTGAATTGTATTGTAACTGTAATGTCTTCCTTATATTGTAAAGCGCTGCGCAAACTGTTGGCGCTGTATAAATACTATGTAATAATAATAATAATATACATTGGGTGTATGTGATATACATTGGGTGTAGTGTGATATACATTGGGTGGATGTGATATACGTTGGGTGTACAGTGATATACATTGGGTGTAGTGTGATATACATTGGGTGTATGTGATATACATTGGGTGTAGTGTGATATACATTGGATGTACAGTGATATACATTGGGTGGATGTGCTATACGTTGGGTGTAGTGTGATATACATTGGGTGTAGTGATACACATTAGGTATAGTGATACACATCCGGGCGCAGGAGACGCAGCGTGACTGTCCTACTTTCAGAGCTGCAGTGCGGAGATCATCAATACGCCGGCCGGGATCGATGGATGTTCGGCGAATGTTGGAAGGTGAATCATTCGTCTGATCTGATGGCAGTCTGCTGGATCGGGCTCAGTGTTCGTTAACCCGTCAATGTCCGCTGGATGGTGAAGCCTGTGTAGACCGGAGAGAATGCAGACACACACTGCGGCATCTTCCCTCTTGGCACCGACCCAGCGCACACAAAGACTCTGCAGGACCCGCCCTGCAGTCTCATCATCCGAGTCATCCAGCTTCCATGCTCGGGACCGGAAAAGGCAGCCATTAGCCTTCATAAGACCCCTGACAGGCAGGGAGACTGCACAGCCAGAGCTATGATCGGAGCTTTCCAAGCCTGATTGTGGACAGAGTATGAACCAGCAGCGATCTCATAGATTCTATTCATCTAACAATATCCACAATTAGGTGGAAATGTTCTTTCAGGAACAAAAGACTCAGCAATCTGATCATGAAAAGTAACATTCACATGCACGTCAACCTCCCAGATCCTCCAGGCATAGCAAGGCATTCATACATATACATTAGGACATATCTTTACCACCATGCTTTCTTGCTAGTAATTACATAGGTTCCTATATATAGAACATGGCTGATCACACCCTGCAGCAAAACAGATGCTGGATGCTTAGGCAGAACGTTGTGTCAGTCCAGCAATATGTATTCATGTTAGTCATGTAGCACAGGAATGTATCTCTAAAGGTGCCCATACACATTACGATTATCGTATGGTAATCGTATGCGTTCGACTTTTCCTACGACAATCGTAACGTGTGAATAGAGTGCCTGACCGATAGTACTGTACAATCGTACGACCTTTGACGGTCAAGCATGTTTAAAAACTTTGGTCGATCGTACAATGTTCGCATGGTTGGTGGCGTTTCCGTCAGTCAAAAGTCGTACGATTAACACTGCATATGCGCAAACGAAAATAATTGTGGTCAATTACCACAAGTCGTCCAGGTGTATTTTTCTAACTACCGCTGATTGAACCTTGCGATAATCGGGGCAGGATGGGGCCGCCGTACGAAAATCGCAGTGGACACATGCTTCCCAGGCACAGACAGGTGTCACACAATGCACTGCTCTGGGTGTCACATCTCTATGTAAAGAGAATGTAAACCGTATCAAACACAGAGCCAGGAAGCTGTTTATATTGCTCACTATAGCTCTGTTATGTGGTATTGTAAGGCTCCATTCACACCTGAGCGGCTATCCGAGCATATTCGGCTGTACGGATACACGCGGAGCCGCTCTACACAAGGAATTCAATGTGCATCGTTCAGACCATTGCGGGGACCGCATGGTAAGAAATCGCGCGGCCCCCGAAATAGTCCAAGCGCGATAATCCGGCGGATTCCGCACGTTTGTGGCTATTAAGGCTCAGCTCCAGTCAGAAACTATTTCCCTACCATCCCTCCTTCTCACCACCAACCAATCCTGACAGGTGTTTCTTTATTCTGACCTGGTAAAGAATATTATACTCACCTGAGTCCTCCATCCACTATGTTTAATATGAAGATTTTCAAATGAAATTTTAATTTTATTTACATTTTTATAGTAATGTAATGTTTAATATTTGATTGTTTCATTTTTATAATATTAAATATATATTATTACATAAAGATGTAAAATTCCGAATGTTGCTCATATCACCAAAATCTAATCATCTAAATTCTTTTGCAGATTACTACAACAGAATATTTACGTAAGAAAATGAGTTATCTTAATAACTATACCACTATCCCTACCCGGCTTTCTTTTCTTTTATTTCTTGTCCTTGGATAAAAACTGCAATCAATCACTTGTACAGAGTTACAGACATCTGTACCTCTGAACTGACCTATAAGGGAAAGTTATCTAATAAACATTCATCATAGGAGATTATGATACTTTGTTCCCTGAGACATAAGATGTCGTGTCCTTGAAGTTCTCCTAAATAATTCTGTCCAATGCCAGTGAAGACATCCAAAAAACTACATATATTTTGTAATAAAGGCAATTGGTCATTTCACTCATTATTGGTAAACATGTATGTCAACTTGTTGATAAGTATTCTGACTCCGATCGTTGTGATAGCGAGATATATCCCTTGCTGAGACCTCTATGCCTGGCCTGTATAAGCAGATATACTCACTGCGGACAATCCTCGTCAGATAGCTGAACTCGTCAATACCGATTCATTCAAAAAAGGTGTTTATTCTTCTACATCAGGTTACAGCAGATGATAGGAACAGCAGTTGAACGGTTATAGTATTGTGCGGTCAGAAAATGATGCCTTTCCTACGTACTGTGCAGATTACCTGTGTGTCCTTGTTACATGTGGCTTTTAACTGTGCCCATGACACAGGAAGTACTGCACACAGGAAGAAGGGTGGGGCTACACTAGGGGAAAATACATCGTCACATGAGGAATAATTACAGAAAACATGTTTGTTACAACAAAAGGCCACTAGATGGCAGCATAGGATAACACATGAATTTAGCTATGAGAAAATAGGCAAATCACACTATATAAATTCTAACCTATATAACAATGCTAATATTAACTGAGGCTATGCATCTCATATTCTATGCTCCTATTGGGGCGGCACAAAAAGCTTTGATTTAACCACTTGCTGACCGGGGTGTTTAGACCCCCTTCCTGGCCAGGCCATTTTTCAGTATTCAGCGCTGCTGTGCTTTTACATTTATTCTGTCATGCAGCGCTGTACTGAAATAAATGTTATACCCTTTTTTGGGGACAGATAGAGCTTTCTTTTGGTGGTATTTAATCACCACTACGGTTTTTTTTTTAAATCGCAAAAAACTACCATACTCAAAATTGGCCATAGGCGACGTTTTAAAAGCTTCTACCGCTCATCAGTTTAGTGTTATTCGTGATTAATGGCCCTAGAATTATTGCTCTCACTGCGACGTTCGCAGCGATATGTAACATGTGCGGCGCAATGGATGTAATCTGCGTTTTCGCACGTAGGCGGGCTTGACGCATGTTTGCGTGTGCATGTGGGGGCGGGGGACTTTAATTTATATTTTTTTCATTGCTTTGATATGTGATTTTTATTTTAAAAAATTTTTTTGTAACTTACATTTTTTTAAACCTTTTTTATTTTTACCTAAACTCTATTGCTATCACATAGGGAGCAAACAAGCTCCCTATGTGATAGGCAATTTGCAGTGACAGGTCCTCTTTATGGAGACATCAGGGGTCTTTAAGACCCGTAATGTCACCTTGGGACCCCCAGAGAAGCTGATGAAGCAGAGACCTGCTTCACCAGCTTTTCTCCGGTTTCTGTACCGGAGAGTGACACTGAATGCAGGAAGTGATGTAATACACACCACTTCCTGCATTCAGAAGAGGAGAGGAGATCAAATGGAGACCGTATACTGAGCTCCCTTTGATCTCCGGCCGCAGAGCTGCTGTGCTGGTCCTGGGCTCACACCGGGAACAGCGGAGCCCGGGAACAGCGGAGCCCGGGATCGGCGGCGGCGGAGGGGCGCACACCCGACTGCATATTACAAGCGATCGGGCGTCTCTACAGACGCCCAAACGCTTGTATGTAAACAGCCATCGCTGGCTGTTTACATTCAAAGCTGGTTTCCCGCTCGTGCCCGCCGCCTAGCGACGGGCACGAGCGGGACGGGACGTTTAAAAACGCCCACCCGCCCTCAAGAAGCCGCTGTCCGACCGTTTAACTACAACGGCCGCACAGCAGGTGGTTAAAGAATAACTGTGAGCTCCCATTAAAAAATATGTCCTGCAGCACTTGAATATAAATGTATCTGCATATGGGGCCCATTCACACATCCAGATTACCTCCAGACCACACCAGACTGTTTCTGGACCTAAAATGCATCCCAATATATCCCTATGCTATTTCTGGGCTCTGTTCCCACCAGCACAGTCCGTTCCAGACCAGAAAAATACTGCTTGTCCTATTTTGTCTGGCCAGGAATGCACTGGAACGCACCTGCAAGACCATTTTAAGCAAAAAGAAAAAATTTCCAAACGCAGAAAAATCACGGCAAAAATGTGGCAAAGACTCAATGCACTGTGTTCCAGATCTGGTCCGGAAAATGGTGTGAACCCAGCCTAAGGGCCCATTCACACCACATCCAGATTACCTCCAGACCAGACCAGACTGTTTCTGGACCCAAAATGCATCCAAATGTATCCCTATGCTATTTCTGGCCTCACACCAGGTCACACATCACACATCTGGTTCACACCAGTGCAGTCCGTTCCAGACCATAAAAATACTGCTTGTCCTATTTTGTCTGGTCTGGAATGCACTGTAACGCATCAAAAAGCATGGAACGCACCTGTAAGACCATTTTAAGCTAAAAAAAAAATTAAAACGGCACAATCGCAGCAAAATCACGGTAAAAACGAGGCAAAAGCGCAATACACTGTGTTTCAGATTGGCCCGGAAAATGGTGTGAACCCAGCCTAACAGTTCCCTCTTTGGTCCCCTGCTAAGTCCCACCATTACCTGTTTATCCTGCCAGTGATGTCCACCTAAGGCAGCCTCTTGTAATGTTGTGGCAACGCTGCTGCATTACCCCTGAAATCAGAGCAGAGTTGCCACTCATGTAGTATCTGCCTGTTTGCACTACAGTGGGAAGAAAAAATGTTATCGCTGTTGTCACTACTGATTCACAGATCTGTAGCTTGTCAATCAGCACCTGGCCACATCTGCTTTCTGCATTGCCAGCACTGCCTCTGCTGCTGAAACCTTCCAACAATGATCTGCAGCGTCTGGGTGGGGGAGCATGCGTATACACAAATGAAGGAGGATTTGGCTTGGTCAGGGAGGATAAAGGAAGTTTTTCTGTTGACTTTATGAGGCTTGTCTATCACATTGTTACTGAATTTGGGACTTTTATCCAAGAGCATTGATTGTACTTTAAAGTGCAACTGAAGTCAAAGTGTACTTTTGCAGTTTTGGATATAGTGGAGAGGGATTAGAACACCTGCCAGGTTTTGAATGCTGTATACCCGTTAGGGAGAATAATCCTCTATTTGTCCTGGTGACTGTTATCACTGAAAATAAAAGGGAACATTTTGGGTTGTCATCAGAACAGGAACATATGGGAAATCGAGATCTAGTGAACCACCAGGGTTGTTCCCTCTTTTTGGAGGAGTTTCTTCTCACTTCTTGTTATGGCCATCAGTCAGGAAGTGAAAGGAAACCTCCCCAATAGGACACAAACGCTGACAGGGGTTATAACCCTTCCTTACTTTATCCTATACTAAAAAACCTTCTGTTTTATGCCCTATACATCTGTGCTTTTAAACTAAAAAATGCTCTGAAATGACAAAAGCATTTTGATCTATAATCTCAGGAATCACAACCTGAAAAAAAGTAATTTCAGGGAGGTGCCCTCTGTCTTCCCTCCA
>NW_017307765.1:10534-17060 GCF_000935625.1 Nanorana parkeri
GGCTCAATATTTACTTGTTTTAAAGAACTCCGGGGAAACATTTTATATAGCCCAGTAGCCCCACTGCAAGGGCTAACTGCTAATTTGTGTCTAGGTGCTAAAAAAAGTTATACTCACTCGATTATCCAGGCTTGCTCTCAGACCGTGTCCCTAGAGCCTTTTCCCCTCCTCTGCAGTGGTCTTAGAGTCCTTGTGTCAGTACGTTCTATATATACAAGTGTTCAGACTTGGGAACGCTGAGGAACATTCCATGCTGGCAACCCACCAGCAACAGGATAATTACATAGAACAGTCACCAGTTTTTAAGTCCTTGGTCCCTCAGTAGCTAAAACACTGCAGAATCTTGCTCGCCAGCAAAAGAGGTAAACAGAGGTCTCATGTAAAAGGCATTCCTTGAAGCAAACTGCAGTTACCTTCTGTCAGGATTCATCCAACAAAATAGATTTACTTATCTTCATAAACATTTTTCATTAACCATCCAGGGGAAAGTTATATCAGAATTTAGTGTCCAGAATTTGTAAAGCATTGTAGCAATATTGTGTGAAATAAAGGCCACATGCACAGCAGGGATTCATTTAGGTCCTGTGTGTTAGCCACTGGGCAATTCTGCCCATTTAGTATGGCTTAGAGATGAACAAGTCTCACCTGGCCCAAAACAGATGTGTGATTTCTGACTTCAAAAAAATCTGAAACAAAATAATAACCTAAAACTCAAATCCCAGGCCGCACACAATCACAAAACCTCCTGTAAAAGCCTGGTGGCACAAAGTGAAGTTCTTAGACATCAAACATGCTAGTTTTATGATACAATATGGGCTAGTTATTAATATTTGGGTCTTTGTATGGTGCTACTGGTTAAGTATTTGGGTGCTACACAACAGCCAAGACCATTGCTCTTATTGTGGATCTATAATTCATAACCTAAAACCGTTTTTGACCAAAATCCTACAACGTAATATACCCCTTCCATCCGATTGGATAGTCTGAGTGGTTGAATACTCACTTTGATCACTAGGGCATAACGACAGAGATCTGAAGTCGAAGCTTGATCCAATATGAGTGGTCCCATCAATGTGGGTGGTATGGCTCATGTTTTCTATCCAACAGAAGGAGAAATATTCTTTCTGTAAGGTTTTATTGTTATATTGTTAATACTTTATGCTTGTGTATGTCTCACTTTTCAACTTTTGTTTTTGAAACTTTCTGTAACCTTTTCTATGCACTGCCCATCTAGGAATATTTATAGAACGCACAAATCTGAAGAGACTATTGTGACTGTTGTGTGTGTAGTTGTATTGTATCATCTGTGACTATACACTAGGTCAGTGATGGCTGACGTTTTTGAGCCCAAGTGCCCAAACTGCAAAGCAAAATCAATGTATTTATCTCAAAGTGCCAACACGGAAAAAAAGTATGGTATTGTGTTTTAGTTTGGGCACTGGGGTTTAAAATACGTTCAGCATCACTGCCTTAGGCAAAATAGGGAAACACACATACTCAAACATTGAATAGTTTTATTTATTATTTTTTACCACTTTTTTTTATTTTACGTATTATTTTTTGCTTATTTTTTATTTTTTATAAAAAAAATTAAACTTTTATTTATTGTATTATATTTTACTTTTTTTTCACTTAACTTTATTGCTATCACTCAGCCCCTGTGTGATAGCAGTTGGAGGTGACAGGTTCTCTTTATTGAAGCAGGCTTATTACAAGTGATCTCGGTCGGGTGCTTATTACAAGTGCTTCCCCGCTGTACAAAAAAACTACCTGCCCAGCACCCGGAACTGCTTGTGCTGGGCATCAGGTGAATTCAACACCCCTGTCTATGCTTGCGTGCCACCAGAGGGGCCCCTGCGTGCCCTCTATGGCATGCGTGCCATAGGTTTGCCACCGCTGCACTAGGTTGTAAATGATTTCTAATCTGTGGGAGATCACACCCCTGTAACTTTTAGGGTATTTGAGGATCCTTAGCCAGGCCGTTTTGGAAGATAACAACTTTATTCTCTTGCAAACAGTACAACTTCAATTGCTTCTTTTCAGCAAACAAACATAAACAGGGTGTATCTTCCAGCAACATCCAAGATTTGGCTCAGCACCGGTATCATGTCACACTTCAGGGTTAGATCCTCAGGATGCTCATGGCCAGACACCCAGCAGCTTCACACCTCCGTGTGTGACGGCGTTCCCCCCGACCTTTCCAAACTCCCCTAGTGTGCTACAGAGCCTCCTGGCTTCACCCACACACCGCGTGTGCCACAGGCCCTCTCGGCCTCTCCAGCTCAGTGTCTCGTGTATCACATACACACAGTCTCCCATGCTCTGCATCTACTCATGCACCACTGACTGCCTCTTCCTCTCTGTCCACTCTCTTATTAGGGCTGTTATCAGCCACCTGGACAGTCTGGCCTGGCAATTGGCTGCACCTGGCCCCAGGACTGGAGATTTCATCCCGCCCAAGACTCTAAAGGTGCCCATACACCTGCTGATTATCGTACGATAATCGTGGGAAATCTCGCGATCGTACGATAATCGGCAGGTGTATGGAAGGCGTGCGACCATCTCTACTGTACTGTCGCACGTCTTTTGTCTTACAAGCATGTTTGAAAACAAGCCAAAAATTGTACGATTTTCGGCGGGTTTGTGGCCTGCTCGTAAGACAAATGCCGCATGGGCTGGCAAGCGCACACTGCCTGTTCAGCATTGCGGTCAACGGAAGTCGCCCCCTCGGCGGGGCGGGCTTGCGATGATCGCAAGTACGATCTGCCTGTCCAAGATGCGCAGATCGTACGTTTTTTAAATGACCTTACAACCTTGCGATGGTTGTAAGGTGTATGGCCAGCTTTAGAAATCTCCAGAGACCCAGATCCCAGTTATACTCCAGAAAACCCGGAAAGAACTAGAAACCCAGATCCTTCCCTGTAACACTATCAGGGTTATTCACAAAAAGGGTGAAGGGTTTGGAGAACGCAGGAGAAGGGAACAATCTAGGACAACATAGCTGATTTGGAAAAATTCTCCAATTCAGCTCACTTTCCAGTTCAGCTATGTTGTCCTAGATTGTTCACTTCTCCAAACTCTTCACCCCTTTCTAAATAACCCTGTATATGTTTTCTGGACCCTCTCAGACCCTCTGGCCGAGAGTCCTGGGCACCAAACACAGCAATAACCATAGTGACACGGCACTGTCCTGTCACACCCCATATCGTGTGCAAGTTATGCATCTACCTGTGTGTGTCCAGCTAGCTAGATTTTGGTTGTAGTAATGGCTGGCTGTAAGACACTGTGAGTGGGTGTCCATACCAGGGGCGGACTGGGCAGGGTGGCAATTGCCCCCCGGACGAACGGCCCCCGTGACCACCGCTGTCACCTGCACCCGGCTGGCCGGCCGGCCCGCATCCGATGCGGCTCTGTGATCAGCGGCCGCTGCTCCTCAACGGGAAAGAGGTAAACAGAGGTCTCATGTAAAAGGCATTCCTTGAAGCAAACTGCAGTTACCTTCTGTCAGGATTCATCCAACAAAATAGATTTACTTATCTTCATAAACATTTTTCATTAACCATCCAGGGGAAAGTTATATCAGAATTTAGTGTCCAGAATTTGTAAAGCATTGTAGCAATATTGTGTGAAATAAAGGCCACATGCACAGCAGGGATTCATTTAGGTCCTGTGTGTTAGCCACTGGGCAATTCTGCCCATTTAGTATGGCTTAGAGATGAACAAGTCTCACCTGGCCCAAAACAGATGTGTGATTTCTGACTTCAAAAAAATCTGAAACAAAATAATAACCTAAAACTCAAATCCCAGGCCGCACACAATCACAAAACCTCCTGTAAAAGCCTGGTGGCACAAAGTGAAGTTCTTAGACATCAAACATGCTAGTTTTATGATACAATATGGGCTAGTTATTAATATTTGGGTCTTTGTATGGTGCTACTGGTTAAGTATTTGGGTGCTACACAACAGCCAAGACCATTGCTCTTATTGTGGATCTATAATTCATAACCTAAAACCGTTTTTGACCAAAATCCTACAACGTAATATACCCCTTCCATCCGATTGGATAGTCTGAGTGGTTGAATACTCACTTTGATCACTAGGGCATAACGACAGAGATCTGAAGTCGAAGCTTGATCCAATATGAGTGGTCCCATCAATGTGGGTGGTATGGCTCATGTTTTCTATCCAACAGAAGGAGAAATATTCTTTCTGTAAGGTTTTATTGTTATATTGTTAATACTTTATGCTTGTGTATGTCTCACTTTTCAACTTTTGTTTTTGAAACTTTCTGTAACCTTTTCTATGCACTGCCCATCTAGGAATATTTATAGAACGCACAAATCTGAAGAGACTATTGTGACTGTTGTGTGTGTAGTTGTATTGTATCATCTGTGACTATACACTAGGTCAGTGATGGCTGACGTTTTTGAGCCCAAGTGCCCAAACTGCAAAGCAAAATCAATGTATTTATCTCAAAGTGCCAACACGGAAAAAAAGTATGGTATTGTGTTTTAGTTTGGGCACTGGGGTTTAAAATACGTTCAGCATCACTGCCTTAGGCAAAATAGGGAAACACACATACTCAAACATTGAATAGTTTTATTTATTATTTTTTACCACTTTTTTTTATTTTACGTATTATTTTTTGCTTATTTTTTATTTTTTATAAAAAAAATTAAACTTTTATTTATTGTATTATATTTTACTTTTTTTTCACTTAACTTTATTGCTATCACTCAGCCCCTGTGTGATAGCAGTTGGAGGTGACAGGTTCTCTTTATTGAAGCAGGCTTATTACAAGTGATCTCGGTCGGGTGCTTATTACAAGTGCTTCCCCGCTGTACAAAAAAACTACCTGCCCAGCACCCGGAACTGCTTGTGCTGGGCATCAGGTGAATTCAACACCCCTGTCTATGCTTGCGTGCCACCAGAGGGGCCCCTGCGTGCCCTCTATGGCATGCGTGCCATAGGTTTGCCACCGCTGCACTAGGTTGTAAATGATTTCTAATCTGTGGGAGATCACACCCCTGTAACTTTTAGGGTATTTGAGGATCCTTAGCCAGGCCGTTTTGGAAGATAACAACTTTATTCTCTTGCAAACAGTACAACTTCAATTGCTTCTTTTCAGCAAACAAACATAAACAGGGTGTATCTTCCAGCAACATCCAAGATTTGGCTCAGCACCGGTATCATGTCACACTTCAGGGTTAGATCCTCAGGATGCTCATGGCCAGACACCCAGCAGCTTCACACCTCCGTGTGTGACGGCGTTCCCCCCGACCTTTCCAAACTCCCCTAGTGTGCTACAGAGCCTCCTGGCTTCACCCACACACCGCGTGTGCCACAGGCCCTCTCGGCCTCTCCAGCTCAGTGTCTCGTGTATCACATACACACAGTCTCCCATGCTCTGCATCTACTCATGCACCACTGACTGCCTCTTCCTCTCTGTCCACTCTCTTATTAGGGCTGTTATCAGCCACCTGGACAGTCTGGCCTGGCAATTGGCTGCACCTGGCCCCAGGACTGGAGATTTCATCCCGCCCAAGACTCTAAAGGTGCCCATACACCTGCTGATTATCGTACGATAATCGTGGGAAATCTCGCGATCGTACGATAATCGGCAGGTGTATGGAAGGCGTGCGACCATCTCTACTGTACTGTCGCACGTCTTTTGTCTTACAAGCATGTTTGAAAACAAGCCAAAAATTGTACGATTTTCGGCGGGTTTGTGGCCTGCTCGTAAGACAAATGCCGCATGGGCTGGCAAGCGCACACTGCCTGTTCAGCATTGCGGTCAACGGAAGTCGCCCCCTCGGCGGGGCGGGCTTGCGATGATCGCAAGTACGATCTGCCTGTCCAAGATGCGCAGATCGTACGTTTTTTAAATGACCTTACAACCTTGCGATGGTTGTAAGGTGTATGGCCAGCTTTAGAAATCTCCAGAGACCCAGATCCCAGTTATACTCCAGAAAACCCGGAAAGAACTAGAAACCCAGATCCTTCCCTGTAACACTATCAGGGTTATTCACAAAAAGGGTGAAGGGTTTGGAGAACGCAGGAGAAGGGAACAATCTAGGACAACATAGCTGATTTGGAAAAATTCTCCAATTCAGCTCACTTTCCAGTTCAGCTATGTTGTCCTAGATTGTTCACTTCTCCAAACTCTTCACCCCTTTCTAAATAACCCTGTATATGTTTTCTGGACCCTCTCAGACCCTCTGGCCGAGAGTCCTGGGCACCAAACACAGCAATAACCATAGTGACACGGCACTGTCCTGTCACACCCCATATCGTGTGCAAGTTATGCATCTACCTGTGTGTGTCCAGCTAGCTAGATTTTGGTTGTAGTAATGGCTGGCTGTAAGACACTGTGAGTGGGTGTCCATACCAGGGGCGGACTGGGCAGGGTGGCAATTGCCCCCCGGACGAACGGCCCCCGTGACCACCGCTGTCACCTGCACCCGGCTGGCCGGCCGGCCCGCATCCGATGCGGCTCTGTGATCAGCGGCCGCTGCTCCTCAACGGG
>NW_017307765.1:19502-24830 GCF_000935625.1 Nanorana parkeri
AACCGGCGCGCTGTGTGCAGCTTCTGAGAAGATATGCTATTAGCGTAGCGGGCGCTATGCAAAATGTGCAGCCGGCTTCCTCGCTACGCTAATAGCGTATCTTCTCAGAAGCTGCACACAGCGCGCCGGTGTGCAGCTGATGGCATTATTCTGCATTGCTGTATAATGTATTCCTGGTATTTATAGTCCAATTCTGGACGGAACGCACTGCAGCATTTTGATCGGACCGCACTGCAGGCACAATGTGCCTTGCGATCCCATGCGGGCGATCGCATTGCGGCCGGAGGGCGTGGCTACGGTGCCATTCACTTCAATGGCCCGCAACGCCCCCTCCAGCCCGGCAAAAAGTGAGCCGGCCGCAATGCGAGGCAGTGCGTTCCGGGCAGAATCGGACCGGAACGCACTGCTTATGGTGTGAACTAACCCTTACTGTGTGCATGGTATCTTTCTTACGGTTGCCACCTAGTGCCTGGATTGTGGAACTTTGGTGGTAGCGCTCACAATTGTTCAGCATGCTGCCCAATTTTTTAAGACAAATGACATCATCCATCTTCACTTGTCTCTGTACCCAATCAAAAGGTATCCCCCCTGTGCATGACACCTTTATTAACCAGAAGAGCCCCTCTTTGATTCACCTTCACTTTGTGACTGGGGCCTCACTTGTGTGATTTTTTTGTTAAGCCCTGCCAACTACCATTTCACTGTCCAATGAGACTCAATGGCCAGTAAAGTCAGAATTCAGGAGCAAAGTGAAACTAAATCAGTGAAGGGCACAGAAGAGGTTCATAAAGGTACCAGCGGGCATCCTGTGTGTCTCCTCTCAGGCAGAAAAAACACTGTTAAGTTTAACACTGAGCAATGTTCACTTTGGGACCTGGTATGTAACCCTTAAAGGAGAACGCGGTATACTGAGACCGCCGCAGCCGGGACGGATCCCGACATTACTGTCTTGATCCACCCAGCTGCGTGATTGACAGCTGGCCCTGCCTATCTAGAGGCAGAGCCAGCTGTACCCGCCCCCTACCCCGTCTGTTCCACAAGTCAGCGCTGGAGGATCGGGGAGGGAATCCCTGCAGGGAGCTGTGACAGTCACGGCTCTCTGCAGGGACAGGATCGAGAAGTGAGCGAGCGACGATATGTGTTCTCTCACTTCCCGATCTATAGAGTTGGCCTGTGACAGTTTCATTGTCACAGGTCGGCTCTAACTATGAGGATGAGTGAAAATCAGTCACCTCATAGTTCTCCTTTGAAGTGGCTCTGTAGCTTTACTAAAAAGATCAGAACTGCTCCCTGCAAGAGAAGAAAATGAATACTTACCTCACTGGTGTCGTTCGGACTCGCCGTCCACCAGAGAGGTAAGTAGTTATTGGCTTTTTTTGCAGGGAGCAGTTCTTCATAAGATTTTGATGAAGTGACACAATCGCTCTACCTGTTTGGACTTTACAGTTCTTCTTTTACAGGTGATTTGTTAGATGTCCAAATGCATGTAGTCTTTGTGTTCAGAATGGTGAAGAATTTGATTTTATGCATCTTAAAATAAAATATATGTATAATATTTCTATTCTTTCTGATCACACCACTTCATAGTGTTTCCACTAATTTTTTTTAATGTGATCAAATGTAAGGAAAAAGAAAGTAACACATGTATACGTAAGGCAGGGAATGTTTTATTGACAAACCCAACACAGAAATGTATTGACTGGATCTGTCGTAGAGTTTCAAGTGTTTTGGACCAGAACAGGTAAATGCAGCAAAAATACATTGGAACATAAAGTTGCTACACACAAACCAACTGGCTTAGCAATAAAAAAATGTCTTTTTCTCAGATGTTTTGTTGTTCCCCGTGAAAAGCAGCACCATTTAATACTCTTCTCCTTCCTCTTCACCATCTCCGTCCACAGAATCTACACCGACCTCCTCATAATCCTTCTCCAGGGCAGCCATGTCCTCGCGGGCCTCAGAGAACTCTCCTTCCTCCATACCCTCACCCACATACCAGTGCACAAAGGCACGCTTGGCATACATAAGATCAAACTTATGGTCCAGTCGAGCCCAGGCCTCTGCAATAGCAGTGGTGTTGCTCAGCATGCACACAGCACGCTGTACCTTGGCCAGATCACCACCTGGTACCACAGTTGGTGGTTGATAATTAATACCAACCTTGAAACCAGTAGGACACCAGTCCACAAACTGGATACTACGCTTCGTTTTGATGGTGGCAATAGCAGCATTAACATCTTTGGGCACCACATCACCACGGTACAACAGGCAGCAAGCCATGTATTTACCATGACGTGGGTCACATTTCACCATCTGGTTAGCTGGCTCAAAGCAAGCATTGGTGATCTCAGCCACAGAGAGCTGCTCATGGTAGGCTTTCTCAGCTGATATAACTGGGGCATAAGTGGCAAGAGGGAAGTGGATACGAGGGTAGGGCACCAAATTGGTCTGGAACTCTGTCAGATCTACATTCAGGGCTCCATCAAATCGGAGAGAGGCTGTAATAGAGGACACAATCTGACCAATAAGCCTGTTGAGGTTAGTGTAGGTGGGGCGCTCAATATCTAGGTTTCTACGGCAAATGTCATAGATGGCCTCATTGTCCACCATGAAAGCACAGTCTGAGTGCTCCAGGGTGGTGTGAGTGGTCAGGATGGAGTTGTAGGGCTCAACAACTGCTGTTGACACCTGGGGAGCTGGATAGATGGAGAATTCCAGCTTGGACTTCTTTCCATAATCAACAGAGAGACGTTCCATCAACAGAGACGTGAAGCCAGATCCAGTACCGCCACCAAAGCTGTGGAAGACCAGGAAACCTTGAAGTCCTGTGCACTGGTCAGCCTGTAGATAAATAATAGATTAGAATAATAAATGGAATGTATAAATGTATATGTAATGTATGCATAAAATATATCATATGGTAAACCATTCTCTTATGAGCATTAAGAACCTTAGATAGATAGATAGATAGATAGATAGATAGATAGGACGTAGAAAGAACGATAGTCTATTGTTTCGGATGGTGTGGGCCAGCATCTGCATATTTTTTAAGGTAGCAGTGTATATCCAGATCCGTAAGCCAATGGCAAAATATACCCTGATGGAATCAGACCAATGTACTTAATAAAGTGAGCAGTTTTGGAATTCGCACCATACAGTTGTAAGCTTACCAGTTTGCGGACTCTGTCCAGCACCAGATCAATGATTTCCTTGCCAATTGTGTAGTGACCACGAGCATAGTTGTTGGCAGCATCTTCTTTGCCAGTGATTAACTGCTCTGGATGGAATAGCTGTCGGTATGTGCCTGTGCGTACCTCGTCTGCAAGAAATGACAAAAATTAGGTGAAAATGCAAAGAATATTTATTGATGACAATATTAGATAAGCTGTCTCTTGTTATGTTAGCTACGTTATAGCTGAAAGACCATGAAAAGTTCATTCAGTACTGAATAAACCTTCTACTAAAGAACTAGCTAATGCTTAAAGGGAATGTATCAGTAAGGAAGGCGTGCTAGAATAGGCATCAGATCAATAATTAGACAAAATATCCTTCTTTACGTACTCTGATTAAGAGGGCCAGTTCACTGAAAACGAATAATTCAGTGTTTGATGCCAGAAAATAAACCCATCAGATTGGGAAATCTGGTGGGGAGATCTCTGCTCTTAAGTTCTTGTGGCCATTACGAGGGGATCCCACTGTTCCTGTTGGATGCTTTAATAATGTTATATTGTGCAGAATGAAACAGTAATATATGGAACACACAAAGGTCAACAGAAACACCCCAAACTCTTAGGTGAACAGTCAGGAATTATGGCAAACAGATCTGTTTTAGAGTATCAAAGACATATAAGAAGCCAGGGACTGATCGAGTCCACGAGGATCCACCTAGAAATACAATATCACTCTCATTGACCCTTTAATATTACAGATTTAATAATAAATTATCTGTGGCTGTAGACAGGAATACAAATGTTTTATGGTATAAAGGCAGACAGCAGTGCCCAGAAACCCCAGACATGTGAGGCTTCCTGCCGTAAAGTCGGAGATATAAAAAGAAGACACAAAACTGCTAGTCAACAATGTGATTTTACAAACCAACCTCTAAACTGTTTCAGTTTGCCATGCGTCGCTGTGATCTTGTTTCTTAGGTAACATATCTGCTTAAATAAGAAACTGTAATAAAAGGAAGGATTTCTACAATGTGCACTGTGTTTAAAGATACACATACTGAGACAACACCTACATAATAATAGGGCTGATATAAGTACTGCATGGAAAACGCAGGTTGAGCCCATAATAAAAAAGATCTTACGTTTCACTTTTAATACTAGACAAATAATGTTTGTTAATAATTTATTAATAGTCTCTTTCCTCCACATAAGAGAAAATGTTTTAATATAAAAATGTAATTTTCTAATTTATTAACCACACGGACAGCAAGATTACAGTGTTGCAGAGCAGGATGAGACAATGCAGAAAAGATTTCTTGTTCGTCTTTCCATTACCAAGCACTGATATAATAAACAGAAATATTTAAAACATCCTCCAGTGTTGAAGAAGATTTTCCCACAATGCTCTAAGTCTAACAAAGTCTAGATGTTACAAATAATTATTCAAAAGGCCTAGAAATGGAGTGTGTTTAATATTACGCTGCAACATTAACCTTGGTGAAAATGATTTAATGTTTCATTATATATCATTTATTAAAACGTGTATGTATATCATATCTAAAAGAGTTTATAAACATACAAATTGTGAAAATGGCACAGAAATCGTTTTTCTTCCTTTTCCACAGAAGCTTTAAAGTGCTTACCAATGACAGTTGGTTCCAGGTCCACAAAGACAGCCCTGGGGACATGTTTTCCAGCTCCAGTCTCACTGAAGAAGGTGTTGAAGGAATCGTCCCCTCCTCCAATGGTCTTGTCACTTGGCATCTGCCCATCAGGCTGGATGCCATGTTCCAGGCAGTACAACTCCCAGCAGGCATTACCAATCTGCACACCAGCCTGACCAACGTGGATAGAGATGCACTCACGCTGCACAGGAAACAGAGAAAAGGTTGTCACTGCTTAGTTTCAGTGTTTGTTCTGTTTAATAGCTCTTTAAACGATAATAAATACATGCTATGTTTCTATCACACTCCACTTTTACAATGGGAACATTTAAACAAATGCCAGGAAAAGGAAATTAATCAGATTTTCTCATTTCCTTTTCACCCCCCTTCCCCCCTTTTATGACAATATCTAGAGAATATACATGAACAGGCACTATATTATATATTTGTGATTTTGGCTTATGGTGTATAAATACATATATGTATAAAGATAC
>NW_017307765.1:24893-26912 GCF_000935625.1 Nanorana parkeri
ACAATACTGCTGGCTGGCAGTATACTTGGTGTTACAACACTCTGGTCCTTCTATAGGATCAGAGAAAACAATGAGCAATGTAGGTAGCTGGTGCTGATACCACACCCACTGCAACATTAAGGTCTTTGTGAATGGCTGTGTGTGGGTGTTTGTAGTACCTGGCATACCTTTCACCATTCAGCTTACCACCAGCCCCAGACAAGCCATCTTATTATAGACTATCCAGTCATGTTCTTCAGAAATGACACATTCACATTAAGAACAATGAACAGTCCATGGCTTTCACCTTCCACAGACTGATCATCTTGTGCTCCTTTTACAATATCTTCTGGCCTCATACTGGCAGATGGGAGGACAAGCAGACAAAACTTCAATTCACCAGACATGCTCTGTCTCAGATACCCATCACATAGCAAGCTCTCATAGGAGGATTCTATAGGGTGGATTTACTAAGGCTTACAGGTATGAGAATGATCCCTATTGTCCCTGAAAAAAGACAAGCTGTCACCAGCAGACTCCACATGCCATGGACATGGGAGGGTTAATAGGACAGGGCTGGAGCCAGGAAAATGTGAGTTGTGCTGTGCTGGAGCACAGGGCTGGATGTGGTCTCAGAGGACAGGGCGTGGTATACAGTGCTCCAGACATGCACTTACATAGACAGAAATGACATGAAGCAGTCTCCCAGCAATGTCACAACGACTAGGGGACAACAGGACATTTCCTAGGAGCTCATCACATCACAGATCTCCTACAGTACACCATGAAGAATAACAAGCATCCCCATGTAATGAGACATCAAAGGCCAGTGTGTGTGTGTTCAGCCTCTGCCATCATCTACTGCTCCATCTATTGTTATAAGGATGCTTCCTCAGCCACAAGCAGCCAGAGCAACAACAAAGCATCTTCCTTGTCATCACATCATCATCTTTGTCCCCCCCACCTGTGTGCCAGTCCTTACCATGTTTGCTGTGCTGCTGAGAAGAGGGCGAGAGGAAGGAGGAGAGGGATGCCTTCTTACAGTACGACTCTAAGGAGGTCGGTGTAAGAGAACCTGCAACACATGGTCCAACACAGATCGTTATATACAACCCCGTTGCCATGGAAACCGGGCTGGGGTTTTTCTCATTGGACCCGACGTTTCCGACTGCCTCTAGGCGCCGGGAGATCGGGGTTGCGATTGGCTGGACGGTCATAGGATGAGGTAATGATCCCCGCCCATCATTAGGAGTATGCATGCTTTTAGTGGGACAAAGAGTGGCTGGGACATCTCCTGGCAATCCATCATCCCATCCCGGAAAATGGGGACCATGGCATCACCATAGGAGACGGCCAAACAAAGAGAGAGAGAGAGCAGGCAGACATTGCATGTTACTGTACAGAGCACACAGGGGGATGCATGGCACTGGATGACCTATGGGCCGATCAGACAACAGTGTAAGAGGGGCAGGGACGGGTTAACTCCCACACCTTAAAACATTTCTCCCAATCCACTGGAACTGGTTCATCATCATCATATAACATATTACTAATACATATGTGTTTTATAGAAGGTATAGCTCAGACATTCACCTGTGATTCACATAGAGATTCCCAGCCATGCTTTCACCTATGGAACAGACATTCACACATGGATGTGTATTGTAGCTGCAGGGCAACAACATAGGACATTGCAGTACACTGGTTACATCACAAAGCTTAGCACAAGAACATCATCTTATTTACAGCCAAGTCACCTGTAAATCTCTTTGGACTCGGCTGTAAATAACTAATTTTTGAAAATAAGGATTTTATGCCGGTGTGTGAGCTTTGTGACGAGTCTATTGTGTCTGCCCGACCATCTCTATCACAGAATGGCCCCCACATTCACAGTATTAAATAGGAAACTGGTATTGGCCAGATTGGTTTTTTTCTGAAAGAAGGAACTTCTTCTCCTGCCATGTTATTTTTGTAATCTCTACTTATCTTGTGTGCTGTGTTCAGTGGTGTCCCTACACTTTGAGGTGGGGGGGGGGGGGG
>NW_017307765.1:26998-34114 GCF_000935625.1 Nanorana parkeri
GGGGGGGTGGGGGGGGGGGGGGTGTGGTAGTGCACAGTACCTCTGGCTCCAGACATCTTCCCGCCCAGCTCACTGATGTCACTGGTTGCCGGGATCTGGGTGGGATGCCAGCAAGAGCGTCACAGGTTTTGACCCAATAAAATGCTGCCTGGGTTATCCACCTCAGGCTGTCTCATTATATGGATGGCCCTGGCTGGGTTATGCTGAAATTACATACTCATGTGTCCAACAAATCCTGTGCTGTCCTGCTGCAATCTGCCACTGCTGCATGCCCTCAGTGCCATCTTCTTTTATTTACATCATCAGGGGGCTGGGTGTCTCTTCCTGTATTTTGCAGCTGGCCCGCCCCCTGAAAATGCACATGTACCACGACACATCATCAGAGGGTCGGCTACATGACCCAGGAACAGATAGCTGGCCCCCTGAAGATGCACATGCACCACGACACATCATCAGGGGGCCGGCTACAAGACCCAGGAACAGATAGCTGGCCCCTGAAGATGCACATGCACCACGACCAGGGGCTGACTGGCAACTTTTAGTCCAGGGGGCAAGTACAACCTAGAGGCCCATGGTGCAGCAACTTGGCCCCCCTCCCGCTCTCCCTCTTTCCCGCCTTCTCCCCGCCCCTGTCTGCCACTAACTCAGAAATACATTGTACAGCATTGCAGAATGGCATTGGCTATAGAGAACTACAATTCCCAGCAATACATTACACAACAATGCAGAATACCATCAGCTATAGAGGACTATAAATCACAGCAATAATGACTACCAACAGCTATAGAGAACTACAATTCCCAGCAATACCATTATACAGCAATGCAGAATAGCATAAGCAATAGAGGACTACAAATCCCAGCAATACTGACTACCAACAGCTATAGAGAACTACAATTCACAGCAATAGTACATTATAGCTGGTGGTATTCTGCATTGCGCTGTATAATGTATTGCTGGGTTTTGTAGTCCTCTATAGCTGGTGGAATTCCGCATTGCGCTGTACAATGCATTATTGCTGGGATTTGTAGTCCCCTATATAGCGCAATGCAGAATACCACCAGCTACATAGGGATACAACAAATCCCAGCAATACATTATTCATACAGTGTATAATGTATTACTGGGAGCGAGGATGTGGGAGGGCAGGTCTGGCAGTGGCAAGCATGAGGCAGGGAGGAGGTGCGGCACGAGGCGTGTGTGAAGCCGTGAACAGGGCCAACCAATCGAAAGCTGATTAATCGATGATTGAAAATGTTGACAACTTTTTCAATCATGGATTATAATCGACTTAGTCGATTAGTTGTTGCAGCCCTACATTCATCCTGATTTCTGGGGACAGTCGCCGGATTGAGGAGACCGTCCCCTGACAAGTTATGTCCCCTGGAACATAAAATAAACCAATTTTTTTTTAAAAATACTCACCTGATCCCGGGATCCACCGACAAGCCCAGCCTCCCGTCTCCCACGCTGTTAGAAGCTGCATACACCGCCCCTGACCACGACACATCATCAGTTGTCTGGCTACATGACCCAGGAACAGATAGCTGGCCCCCTGAAAATGCACATTTCACCACGACACATCATCAGGGGGCCAGCTACAAGACCCAGGAACAGATAGCTGGACCCCTGAAAATGCACATGCACCACGACACACCATCAGGGGGCCGGCTACATGACCCAGGAACAGATAGCGGGCTTCCTGAAGATGCACATGCAGCACAACACATCAGGGGGCCGGCTACAAGACCCAGGAACAGATAGCTGGCCCCCTGAAAATGCACATGCACCATGACACACCATCAGGGGGCCGGCTACATGACCCAGGAACAGATAGCGGGCTTCCTGAAGATGCACATGCAGCACAACACATCAGGGGGCCGGCTACAAGACCCAGGAACAGATAGCTGGCCCCTGAAGATGCACATGCAGCACGACACATCATCAGGGGGCCGGCTACATGACCCAGGAACAGATAGCTGGCCCCTGAAGATGCACATGCACCACGACACACCATCAGGGGGCCGGCTACATGACCCAGGAACAGATAGCGGGCTTCCTGATGACGTGCACAGGCGCATGCCTTCTGGGATGCGTGATGTCTATAGCTCATGTCCATCAGCTGATTGGTTGTTTGCTTTCTCAACACAAATCAGCTGTGAATCAAGCATAGCCTCAGCTGTAGAATCTTAATGTTTAATGTTCCATCTAGCTTTCTATTTTGGCTGAATTAGGTGACAATAAATGTCTATATCAATAAACACTCCCAGCAAAAATGTATAATACAGGGTGAACATGACTGTTCCCTGGATACAGAATGGCACTGGATGAGACTTCCCATAAACAGCCCAATAAAAAACAAGCAATACCATCAGTTATAAGCATACATTGTGATAATTGGACTGTTTCTGATGTTCTAGTTCGGGGGTGGGCTACTCTGGCCCTCCAGCTGTGCTTTAACTACAAATCCCAACATGCCTCTGCCTCTGGGAGTCATGCCTGTAACTGTCAGTATTGCAATGCCTCATGGGACTTGTAGTTCCACAACAGCTGGGGGGCCGGAGTTGCCCACCCCTGTTCTAGAAGGTGATATTGAGAACCTCAGGCAGTTGGAGGTACTTATTATTTCACAGGGTCATTTTTCTGGCTTGTTTGTGAATGGCGCCTGTTCCTTCATTAGTGTATGGAAAACAAGGAGAGATCAGATGCAACACTTGTGTATTAGCGTTGGGCAAGTATCCCAGAAGGTCCTGGTGCTTGGACAAGTCAACTGAGGACAGGCTGATATTTTCTATATCATCTTAAGGTGCCCATACACCTTACGATTAGGTTTCGTCCGATGATCGAACCGTCGTACGATTTTCGTACGACGGCCCCATCCTGCCCCGATTATCGCAAGGTTCAATCAGCGGTAGTTAGAAAAAAACACCTGGACGACTTGCGGTAATTGACCGCAATTATTTTCGTTTGCGCATGCGCAGTGTTAATCGTACGACTTTTGACGGACGGAAACGCCACCAACCATGCGAACATCGTACGATCAACCAAAGTTTTCAAACAAAAGTCGTACGATTGTACAGTACTATCGGTCGGGCACTCTATTCACACGTTACGATTGTCGTACGAAAAGTCGATCGCATACGATTATCGTACGATAATCGTAAGGTGTATGGGCACCTTTAGGGAGACATCTGCCTGTCTGTGGTCATTCTAAATCAGTTCAGTGCGTAACCAAAAATGGTTGGCTGACGCCAGCGTGCACACATGGCTCTAAAGCTGTTTCTGCCACCTAACAATCTAATTGTACAATTTGTGTACAGTCCCCGTTAACTATGTAATTGTCCACCTAAACAATACATTCAATCCATATCCAGTTAGGCAGACCCCATTCACACCTTCGCGTTCCGTAAACACGTGTTGCGTTTACATGTGTTTCTTCCCACGTTTGTGGCACATCACCTATTGATTTCAATAGGTGCCTCATGAGCGACAAACACGGGAAAGTAGCTCATGTAGCAGATTCTGCTAAAGGCGTACCAAGTTTTTTCACATGTTTGTGCGCGTTTAATGCACGTCAATGCACAGAAAAAAGTGCATGTTTTCACAGATGCATTTGGGGTGCCATTAACTAGTAATGGCACAGCAAGTGTGCTGCACATTTTTGATGGATTCTGTGATTGTGCATCAATGTGTGAGTTTTGCGCTTGTTAGGCACACGTTCACGGAACGCAGAGGTGTAAATGAGGACTTGTAAAACAACCTTATACAATATATCAATCAGCTTAAGGCTACATTCACACTTGTTCTCCATAGGCAGAGGAAGTCTGTCAGGCTTGATGCTGTGTTTATGCTTCTATATGCTTTAAATGACATGTGTTTACATGCATATTGTACCAAATGCTAGCAACAAAACACGTTTGCATGCATAATGGTGTGTTTAGAAGAAGTTCAAATCGATTCCTAGATGCACCCGACTTCTGTTTTTTGAAACTCCAGATAAACCAATTGCATTTAACTGCAATGTGTAAAAAGATCCATTGGAAATCTTTAGATACATATATATATGTGCAAGGTTTGTGAATATAGCCTTAAGGCCCCATTCACACTGCGCGATTCACAAATCGCGCGTTTGTCGCGCGATTTGCATTTTGCGCGATATCGTGCGATTTGTCGCGCGATATCGTGCAAATGCTTGCATTGAGCAAGCTTGAATCGCGGCTAAATCCGCTCCAAAAAGGGTCCTGCTGTAGCGACGCACGACCCGCGACAGCAGGACCCTTTGCCCCATTGAGAAGCATTGGAGAGCGATATCGCGCGGTAAATTGCCGCAATATCGTGGGAATTACCACGTGATAAATTGCTAAGTGTGAACGGGGCCTAAAGGAGAACTATGGGGTCAGGGCTTTTCCCCATAGTTCTCCTTAGGGTAACGGGAGGACACAAACTAGCGCCCTCCCGTCACCCTAAGCTCAGTATAACGCAAGCTACAGCTCGCGGTATACTGAGACGCCAGAGCGGATCCCGACATCGATGTCGAGATCCGCCCAGCTGCGTGAGTGACAGCTGGCTCTGCCTATCTAGAGGCAGAGCCAGCTGTACCCACCCCCTCCCCCGTCCATTCCGCCAGTCAGTGCTGGCGGATTAGAGCGGGGAGGGGGGAATCCAGCCCCTCCCCTGTCACAGTAGAGAGCCGTGACAGGATCGAGAGGTGAGCGAACCCGGTATGTGTTCGCTCACCTCCCGATCTACTGAGCCGACCTGTGACAGTCTCATTGTCACAGGTCGGCTAGAACTATGAGGTGGGTGAAAAGCACTCACCTCATAGTTCGCCTTTAAGTAAAAATCATTCTGCAGGTGTTCACGCATGCTAAACACTCTAATAAGGCCACAATAAGAGAGAAGATGGGCTTCACTGAGAACAGAATACCATTCAGACCTTCCTTAGATGTTTTTTTTTGGTTCGGTTATCAGATTAGGACGGACCATAAAGAACAAACTCTCTGGAGCTTTGCTGAATATGAGGGCTGAGTGATGCTATCAGATGTGTCACAAAATTAGATTTGTGTACAGAGGCGTAACTAGAAAACTCAGGGCCCCAGTGCAAGAAACCATTACGGCACCCCCCATAACAAAAACATGATTCTGATACCTTTTTTTTCTTCTATTAAATAAACAGTATGTATGTTATAACTTTCAGGGCTAGTTCACACCAGCTCCAGTGTGTTCTGGCCCGATTTAGTGCTTGAACACACTGGAGCGCATCCCGTCCAGCACACTGCGTTCTGGGGTGGGAGGGGGCGTGGCATTAAAGTCAATGGCACCGCAGTGCGATCGCCTGCACCGGGACGGATGACAAATCAATGCCTGCGTTCCATTGCAGTCAGAAAAAATAGTGCATGCAAATGGAGTTCCCTGACTGGCCACCCCCACCCCCCCACTACAGCGTCTTCACCATCCCTCTGTCTGAACTGCGGTCTGCAAGTGTCAAAAACAAAGCGGGCAGCATGAGGCAGCTGCGTGTGGCGGGCCCACTTCTTTCTCTCTGGTCTCCCCCCAACTGGCCGGACACCAGGGCCCGGTCGCAATTTTGCCTGCGCTTAGTATGGGGCATTTTCACAAGTATGTGTGAAATAGCCCAGTATTGGCACTGGTGCATCCCTACCTAATAATATAATGTATTGCTGGGACTTTTAGTCCTGCATAGTTGGTGCTATTCTGCATTGTACCTGTGTGTGTGTGTGTGTGTGTGTGTGTGTGTGTGTGTGTGTGTGTGTGTGTGTGTGTTATTATTATTATTTACATTAGAATGTATTTCTAGCTGAATGGCTGAATTGTAACAGTCTTTTGCAATCCCCCGTACAACAGAGCTCAGACTGGGAGAGGAAGAAGCAGCACAAGGAGCCAGTGCAGTCAGTTGTTCTGCAGTGCTTGTGTGCTAGTGAGGGACATGCTAATAGTATGAAAGATCAGAGTAACATGATGTCTACCTCTTCTCCTTTCACTGTCCAGTCTGGGGGAGAGGCAACACTGGTAAATATTACATAACTACAATTGAGAAATTTCAGGACTCCTCTCCTGAAAGAGAGGGCTGTGCTGTGTGGCATAGCTGTGTAAATCCCCATGTGTATGGCTGGTAATATCAAGGGAAAGGAAAACCCTGGCATTGCAGATTTAGTCACCCCACAAATACAATAGTGTGTATAGGGTGTATACAGTGAGTGGCCAGATTATTATGACCATCCCATCAGTACTTAGTTGGGCCACCTTTTGCCTTCAATACTGCGGCGATTCTTCTTGGCATTGACTCCACGAGATGCTGAAAGGTGATGCGAGGAATCTGACACCATGCCTGATGAATAGCACTGTCCAGTTCTGTGAGATTTGATGGTTGTGGAACTAGCTGCCTGATGGCTCTTTCAACTTCGTCCCACAAATGCTCAATTGGATTGAGATATGGTGATTGTGGGGGCCACCTAAGCAAGGTAAATTCTCCCTCATGTTCTTGAAACCACTCCTGCACAATACGAGCACCGTGGCTTGGCGCATTGTCTTGTTGGAAGAAGCCGCCTCCATTAGGATACGCCATCAACATGATAGGATGAACTTGATCAGCAACGATACTTTGGTATGTTGTGCTATTCAGACGTTCTTCCACACGAATTAAACGCTGCCCCCACCAGCTTGAAGGATTGTACGCATGCTTTCATGCTGTTCCCCCCAAATTCTCACTCTGCCATCTGCATGATGCAACTGGAAACATGATTCATCGGACCACATGACTTTTTTTCCAATGTTCGACTGTCCAATCCTTGTGTTCCTGTGCGAATTGGAGACGTTTTATCTTGTTAACTGCAGACAGCAAAGGTGTTCGAACAGGCCTTCGGCTTCCATATCCCGTACGATGCAGTGTACGGCGAATAGTGCGTTCAGAGATCATTTGAGAGGATCCCTGATTAAGATCTGCAGTCATTTGATGCACTGTTGCCCTTCTGTTGTCTTGTACCAGTCTTGCCACTCTCCGTTCTGCCCTAACATTGACTAGTCGCTGACGGCCACAATTCGCACGTTCAGACCCAGATTTTCGGCTGACAGTCCAGTCTTTAAACACTTTAACAA
>NW_017307765.1:35278-39863 GCF_000935625.1 Nanorana parkeri
TTGGGCCACCTTTTGCCTTCAATACTGCGGCGATTCTTCTTGGCATTGACTCCACGAGATGCTGAAAGGTGATGCGAGGAATCTGACACCATGCCTGATGAATAGCACTGTCCAGTTCTGTGAGATTTGATGGTTGTGGAACTAGCTGCCTGATGGCTCTTTCAACTTCGTCCCACAAATGCTCAATTGGATTGAGATATGGTGATTGTGGGGGCCACCTAAGCAAGGTAAATTCTCCCTCATGTTCTTGAAACCACTCCTGCACAATACGAGCACCGTGGCTTGGCGCATTGTCTTGTTGGAAGAAGCCGCCTCCATTGGGATACGCCATCAACATGATAGGATGAACTTGATCAGCAACGATACTTTGGTATGTTGTGCTATTCAGACGTTCTTCCACACGAATTAAACGCTGCCCCCACCAGCTTGAAGGATTGTACGCATGCTTTCATGCTGTTCCCCCCAAATTCTCACTCTGCCATCTGCATGATGCAACTGGAAACATGATTCATCGGACCACATGACTTTTTTTCCAATGTTCGACTGTCCAATCCTTGTGTTCCTGTGCGAATTGGAGACGTTTTATCTTGTTAACTGCAGACAGCAAAGGTGTTCGAACAGGCCTTCGGCTTCCATATCCCGTACGATGCAGTGTACGGCGAATAGTGCGTTCAGAGATCATTTGAGAGGATCCCTGATTAAGATCTGCAGTCATTTGATGCACTGTTGCCCTTCTGTTGTCTTGTACCAGTCTTGCCACTCTCCGTTCTGCCCTAACATTGACTAGTCGCTGACGGCCACAATTCGCACGTTCAGACCCAGATTTTCGGCTGACAGTCCAGTCTTTAAACACTTTAACAACAGCTGCTCTTGAACATGTAACGAATTCTGCAGTTTTGCTGATACTCGCTCCATGGCTCGCGCCAACAATCATCCCACGTTCAAAGGCTGTTAAATCGCGTTGTTTACCCGTATCTTCAGAAAATAATCACTTCTACTGTCGTGGTAAACAACCTGCTTCCCTATTTATAATTGTCTGGCCCTCTAGCAACTTCAGCGCAAAATTATAGCTAATTTGCCTACAAACGTCAGGTGGTCATAATAATCTGGCCACTCAGTGTATATGCCAATTGTATTCCTATCTATAATATTGTAGCTAGGGTGATACAGCTGGTGGCCTGGTTAGGTGTGGAGATCAGAATGTCATTATTATATCCAGTTCTTATTTTTACCTTTTGATGTTCCATTGGCAGTATAGCATCACTCTCTTCTTATTGCCTGAATGACACACCCTGTGCCGGCTCTTTGTGTGGCTCAGGCTGTGCTGTGAGAATCATCCCCAGCACCTCTGTATCTCTTTCAAACATTCCAGTTCATTTCCTGACATCAAATGTTACATTAGTTGCCACAGAGGTTTTGCCATATTACAATCTTGTATAAATTCCAGTAAACATTGTTAGCTCTATTATGTGAGACAATCTTCTGAATTTCTTGCATCATGTCTCTTGATGATGGCTAAAGCAATGATGAGTATTACTGCAGGATGAATGCTCCTGAGATACCATTACTGATATAGATGGCATGGTATGGCCTTTATTAACTTAATTTATAAATTGTTTAGACCAGGTTTATCAAACTCAATATCCTCGGGGGGCTACTCAACACATTTTTTTCTCCCATAGGGGCCGCTTGCCAAATTTCATACTTTAACATAAAATGTTACTATATCTGGTGAGGTACAACAGACCCCAATACACACACAATAAGGCCCCATTCATATCTGTAGGTTTAGGTGCGATTAGAGATTCCTGAGTCAGGAACTTGCGTTTTCCTAAAGCAGGAATGCCTAATCTGGTGTTTACAAGTGACAGCTGTCACCCATTCAAGTTAATGATCAGGTGACAGCCGCTGCATGGAAACTCCTACACACCACATGTAATGGTATGTTATTATTACATGCAGTTAGAAAACACTCTCCCTGGATGCACAATCCATGCGTCCAGGGAGAGTGATTGATTCCTAACCGAATGTAATCATATCACGTTTAATTACATGCGGTGTGCAGGCGTTTACATGCAGCTGCTGTCAGCTGATCATTAACTTGAATGGGCTACAGCTGCTGCTTGTAAATGTCAGATTAGGCATTCCTGCTGCAGGAAAACACACACACACACACACACACACACACACACACCCAATAAAACATAGAGCCCACTCTCCTGCTTAGCTTTTTGCAGGGAGGCTGCGAGGAGACATGATCCCTGTGATTGATTGGCAAGGTCTGCTGCAGACCATACTAATCAATCCTTTTTGGCTAGCGTTCAGTGAAGGATTTCAGAGCGCTGGCCTAAAGGATCCGAGTGCCGGCACAGAGGAGCAGCTTTGCGGTCTGCATCTGACAGAGATGCAAGCCATGTAGCTCCTCCCGCAAGCCAGGTACGCGGTCTGTGACCACGTACCTGACTTGTGAGCTGGCTGCAGGCCATAAAGTACCGGTTTGCGGGCCACAATTAGCCCGTGGCCCAGTACTTTAAGACACCTGCTTTAAACTTTCAAACAGGAATGTCATTTTGCGGCGAGTTTTCGGCAGGTGTGGCAGGTTGGCGGGCGTCGTGCATCGTGATTGACGCTGGATTACATCGATCGAGCCATTTTTTTTTTTTAAATTAAAGAAACAGTCAAAAATAATCTCAAGGATTTTATCTAAAAGTGTGGTTTGTTTATTTACTTTGAATTTGAACCCTTTAGTCAATCGGTAGGGGTACAAGTACCCCGTACTCATTTACAAGGGGGGGCGGCATCTGGGTGCCCCCTTAATTGAAGAGGTGCCCCGATGTAAATAAGCCCACTTGCCTGCAGACCCCCACAACCACCGGGTCAGGTTTGTGGGGAAGAGGCCCTTGTCTCCATTGGCATTGGGACACCCTCCCAATGCCAAAGGAACATGGTTTGGTACGGTGCAAGGAGGGGGGGGGGGGGGGCACTCGATTGCCCCCCCCTTTCCTGCCCTGCCGGACCAGTGCTCGGATCAAGGGTCTGGTAGGAATTTTAGGAGGGACCCCACGTTTTCCCCATTTTTTGGGGCTGGGGTTCCCCCTTAAAATTCCTACCAGACCTAAAGGAATTAGTATGGATTTTGGGGGGAACCCCACGCACTTTTGTTTTAACTTGGGGGGTCCCTCCTAACATTCCTACCAGACCTAAAGGGTCTGGTATCAATTGGGGGGGAACCCCACGCTTTTATTGCAAATCGCCAACAGCGAGGCCAGTATTGGGCCATTTACACAAAACTGCGTAGCCATGATGAAACATTTTTTGCCTTTACCCGCATGTCCCTTCAAAGGTTAGTATACATGCTTGTATGATTGCTTCCCATTCTGACCTTGCTCCACATTCTCTGCTCCATTCCCTTAATTGACCCCGTAACATCCACCTTTTATTATTCTCCAGTTTTGACGAGCTACTGGCTATCCTGTCCACTCATCTTGAGCGTCAGGACACCTTTTACCGCGAGAGTATTCCAAAAGGTGGAAAGACTACTCATCACTTTGCGGTAAGTAGATTTTACTATAATGACCCCTCGGTCAATTTGTGAAAGGTAGGGCAGAAAGCAAGTTGGCAATGGTAATCAACCAGCTGATCATCTCCAATTGCACACATTGCCAATAAAAGAACAAAGCTGATTGATTAGGGCAACTGCTCCAGATTTTGTCTGCTCAACTAACAAATTGCCCCTGTGTGTTTCCTTTCATGTGGTGCATAGTTCCTTCACCGTAACCTTTGGCCTTTGTCCCTCTTCCCCCAAAAACAAGACACAAAGACAGTGATTAGTAAGTAGTGCAAAAAATAACCGGATTTATTCCAACCTTTTGGGGTGGTTTAATATAAAACTAATATACAAAAACATTAGAGCGACAGAACAAGTTACAAACCGTTTTTCACCTGAGTCTTCAAAAAAGGGAAAACATGAAAAGGGTGCCAAAATAGTAACTTTAAATAACGCCTTCACAAATGGTGATACTGAGGGATATCCAGGCTCATTCATTGCAATATCCTCCATCATTCTCTGGGTGGAAGACCCAGTGGTGAATGAAATGGATGTGGTGGAATGTGCCATGCTGGCTAATGGAAAACCATGGGTTGCTGTAGTGCGAGGTGGCCAGTTGGGTTGGGTGTGGTGCTTGGAAGGGTATGGTTGCGTAGTTCGTGTGGGTCGTGAAGGACATGGAAGTGCAGGTAATTATTGAAAGTTTGGGCGAGGGGCAGTGTTTTGTGTTTTGGCTTCCTCTTTGGGAATGAAGGATGAGATTAAATTAATGAGCCCGGTGCGCAACTATTCCCCCCGCGGTTTTGGCACCATTTTCATTTTCTCCTCCAGACTTAGGAGGAAAAGGGCATCTGAGGACAGCTGTGGTACTGGGGGAGCTATGGTCTCCAGTATCTCCAGCAGCCTATCTGTCTCGGTGTGGCTGGCCCCTCTCCTTGGCCTGCCCAGCGTCCTACGATGGACCGGTCCTGGAGCATCAGGTGTCCGCTGTGCAGCTGGTTGTGGTGGTGGTGGTGTTGGGGGCGGTGGGGGGGGCGA